>NC_069000.1:16625283-16625615 GCF_001194135.2 Octopus bimaculoides
CAAAGAAGGAAAAGAAATCGTCAACAGCACGTGTATAATTATATTACTAAATACAGTAGAAGATATATGTATATATATACATATATCTTCTACTGTATTTAGTAATATAATTATACACGTGCTGTTGACGATTTCTTTTCCTTCTTTGAACTTTTCAACGAAGAGCTATGCTCGTAACGTTAAACTGTCTTTCCGCCCAGTGTCAAGCTAATACATTTCTTGTGCACGTCCTCTTGTTAATCTTACTCGTTTATTTGAATTGACTATATATATATGTATACACACACACACACACACACACACACACACACACACACACACACACACACACA
>NC_069000.1:16625651-16626912 GCF_001194135.2 Octopus bimaculoides
TATATATATATATATATATATATATATATATATATATGTAACACACATACACATCCGCGCGCGCACATGCACACTCACTTCTGCACACGTTTATGTATCTATCTATCTATCTATCTATCTATCTATCTTTGTGTATATATGTATACTTTTCTTTCAACATATATTGAAGACACCAATGCGTTCTAGTTTAATCTATTTATTAGTGATTTTTCATAATTTCTTTATAAGTCTTATTTTTAGTTTGGAAAAGTAACGCATATATACGCACACGACATACACACACATACATACATCGTTATATATGCGTGTATGTACATATTTGTGTGTATTTTAGGGTACGTATGTGTATCTATAAGTCACTCTGCGTGTGTGTACGTGTGTGTATCTATAAGTTACTGTGTGTGTCTGTGTGTGTGTGTATGTGTGTTTGAGTAAGCGCGAAATTGCAGTGTGCCCCCAGATCGTATATGAGATACGATATTTATCAAATTAATGGAAAAATATTGTATACACTGTCCACATTTTCCTATAGTTCTCCAAACACACAACACAGATTCGTTATCTGTAAGGTCAACTTATAGATAGCTCTTCGAGGCAGTTAGCTTGCCTACAGGAAGCTAAGTTTCAACTTCTCCAGCGCGGAACGCCTTCAGTGTTCGGATGGGAAACTAGTTAAGTGGGATAAGACGGTGGTGGGATAGTCATAACAAATAAACGGTGGGTGGTCTTAAATGAGGAAATTAGATTAGGATCGCTTAAATTTTGCGAAGAATCAGATTCAGCAAAACAGTGGAGTGAGTTACAGCCGAGTTAGGAGATAGATTAGAAACAGCCTTGTACGAAAAGACATCAGAGTCGAAGTACAAAGAGCCAACAACGGCTATTGACTATTTCTTTATACGGGTCGATACTTCTCAGATCGATGAAAATGCTTACACTTCTACCATACTTGTGTTCTGCGCAGTTTTTGCGAATGGCAGCTCTCATTTTCATCATCGTGTCGGCGTCGTCGCTACCGTTTTTACTGCCATCAATCATCATCACAACCATCACCATCGTCACCGTCGTCGTCGTCATCGTCACCGTCGTCGTCGTCGCCGACGCCGCCGTCGGCATCATAATCATCATCATCGTTATCGTCATCGTCATCATCGTTATCATCATCATCATCATGCCATTGCCATCATCGCCATTATTATTATCTCAACCGTCCCCCCCCCCACCATCATCATCATCATCATCATCATCATCATCATCATCA
>NC_069000.1:16628150-16630941 GCF_001194135.2 Octopus bimaculoides
CCCTACCCACTCCTCATCCATTACCTATTCCTCCCCCCCCCACCTCCGTTAAGGATCATACTCTACTGCCATATTTTCTCCACATCCACCACTCCTTTTACCTTATTTTAAATCATTTCTTGAATTTATTCTTACCAGTTTGCTGTCTCTGCTTCTTCCTCTCTCCCTCTCTCGGACTCCTTCTGTATACATACAAACGCACGCTTATATATATATACGCATATTGCGTATATACATTCATATATGCATACATACACGCATAGCACATGCGCACACACACACATACATAATGTATACACACACATATCTATGGCACAGAAGCAAGCGTGCATATGATAGCAGTTAATCACCCTCCTACACGCAAACACGTGTATATGTGTATCTATGTGTGTGTATGTATTATATATATATATATATATATATATATACATATATGTATACATATATATGTATGTATAAGTATATAGACAAGTTTACATACACACATATATTATATGTATATGTATATATAAGTGTGTGTGTGTTTGTGTACACACATACACACATACACAGTCACACACACATACACATATATATATATGCATTTATGTATAAGTATATACTTATGTATAAGTATATACTTATGTAAAGATCTCAGAGGTAAAGCATAGTTCAGTTAGAAAAAGAGTAGATGTACAAATATGCAGGAAGCAACCAAGCACCTACTTATCTTGTCAGTTATTTGAACCTATCGTGTAAACACAGCAACCACTCTGCATGCAGTCTACCGCGTATTAAACGCCTAGACTTTTGATGTTTCCTTTTATTCCACAGTTCTTGCTACCTGAATACACAGACGAGGTCTTACAGGGAAGAACTAGAAGAAGCTATGAAAAAGAAGAAAAAAAAGCTCACTAAATAGAACGCAGGAAATATATCTATAAAGATAGTTCGTCTGATTGAATAATTGTCTACAATGTCTAATTTGAAAACTGTTAAAAATCATTTGAACGCATAGTGCTATTCTTTCTATTTGAAGCGCCATGAAATCGAGTCAAGGAAGAATCGTCTACTAGATCGCTCGACGTGCAAGAAATGACAGTGAACTCTCCCACATATATGAGCCCATTTTCTTAAATCGTGCTATACATATTGGAAATTGTAACGTTATTTTAAATTTCATTGCGAAGTAAGAAATATAATTGAAGAAAAACAAGAAAAGAAATTCTTTGACCAGAGGCCTTGATCTACATAAGATTAAAAACTAAAAAAAAAAAAATTAAAAGTACTAGAAACAAAAGCCCTACTATGTTTTGGTTTATCTGGTGTAGGTGGCACTATCATCGTCGTCATCGTTGTCGTTGTCGTCGTCATCATCATCACTATCAACATAATCACCATCAACATTATCACACCGCCATGGGGATCACCGTTGTCTTCATCAATAATTTTTGCATCAGAGATTGATTTTTACGACTTACATGCTTGACATAGTAGCTTAATCTCCCTCAAATCACACTCTATATCCTGAAAAAGCATACAAGTTGACGAAGCTTGCAACGCTTTTGGTTTTTAGGTCTACTCAATGGGATTTGATCTTGGTCTAAGTAACAGCTAATAACAACAGTGTATGTTAGGAAATGAATAAAAGAAACCCTCTGCAGTGCATTAAAACAATTTATTCACATCATCTCAGCAAATAAATTGCTAAATAGCATGAAGCTGATATTTCGGTATTACGATGCAATATTCAAAGCTTAGAAATCAACCAAAGAAAAATAAAAACATCAGATGTTCTCACAGCTCATTCCCTACCGTCAAGTCATTTCTCAGCTGTTACTTATGCATAAGCAAGTCATTCCGCTTCTTTCAAAGCTTTCTACAAAGAAGTATTAGCTGAACAAGTCACGATAATGCAATGCTATGTATCAGAAATCTTCAAACCATCTGTTGTCTCACTATATTTCTCTGCTACCGTTATTCTTCCCTAAGCTTTGAATCGAGCAATTTATTGCCGAAATATCAACTTCATGTTATATAAACATTTAGTTGGGACGTTTGTGAAAATAATTTGTTGTAATGTATATCTTCTTCATTTAATAATTTGATAGTCGCTCTACGTTCCGTAATAATCTAAGGTTATTTGATTAAAAACCCAAGACTTGGATTCCAATTATTCCATTTATTATATTTTAAATAATTTCACAGATAATCTAAACTATCATGTTTACATGACATTTTTCTTGACTTTTTCATTTATATATTTGAGTCCGAAAAACAGGTTAAGTACCCATAGACTTTACATTTCTTTCCAGGCTTGAAACTTCGAGGAATTTAATATTCAGCTTCAAATTGTTATTTATGTTGTTGTTGTGGATCTTCTTCTTCTAGATAGAATAGTAGATAGATAAATGATTAGAGAGATTGACAGATATAAGGGGTGACTATGGGAATGCACTTAGAAAGTTCCCTTCCGAGGCGAGGTTGTTTGTAGAAGATTAGCAGTCACCCATGCATACCAGCCTCCACTCTCCATGCCACCAGTGGTGTTCAAGGCAAAGGCAAAGGCTGATACAGCTTGGCACTAGTCACGTTGCAACTCATTTCTACAGCTGAGTGAACTGCAGCAACATCAAATAAAAAGTGTCTGGCTCAAAATCACAACACTCTGCCAGGTCCGAGAAGCGAAGTCACAACCTCACGATTGTAAGTCCGACGCTGAAACCATTGAGCCATGCTCCCACAGAAATAGAAATATGTATGTATGTATGTATGTATGTATGTATCTATGTATGTATGTATGTATATATAT
>NC_069000.1:16631187-16635500 GCF_001194135.2 Octopus bimaculoides
ATATATATATATATATATATAGCTATGTGTGTGTATGTGTTTGCGTATCAGTATATGTGTGTGTATGGAACAAAGAGTATAACAATGGAACAAACAGTACAATAATTATTCATCAAAATGGAAATAAATACTTGTCTGAATTTATATTATATTTTAAGACTTAAAACCAACCAGCTTTGTTCATTTATTTTAATTTTATACATAATATTTACCAGATGTATGTTAAGTCATCTCCTTTAGCCTCGCTTTGTTTTCTAATCTGCTAATCTATGGCTGTTATATTTTACAAATGCTTATTATATTATTACTGTTGTTGTGATTGTTAAAGCTGTTGTTTGTTATTACTACTATTATTATAAAAGAAATCATCATCATCATCATCATCATAATCAGTATTATTATTATTATTATTATTATTATTATTATTATTATTATTATTATTATTATTATTATTATTGAGTGAGAGAGCAGCGCATGCCGTCAAAGTGACACTGGGGTATAAATATACGAAGCCCAATATACCCATCATGACTACCCGTCTGATAAAGGAACACCAGGCACATACATCACAGCCATATGTACACGACATATGATCTCATATCAGGATAAACAACGCATGATCTTGCAGGTGGGTCCCAGTTAGAATTTTTTTCAGATCGAGTAACCCATTCCACTCAAAAGGTCCCTGAATAAGGTTTGTTTAAGCATGATGAATGAGACACCCACGTTTCCAAAGGAGAATTATTGAAATCCCAAAGAATTCCTCTCAGTACATGGCTATGATGCTTCCCACTACTTCTGCTCGTGATCAGAGATGCACATATCATCAGCCACTAAGGGACATGCTCAATCTGTTCAGGTCAAACAACTAACAAGCAAATCTGTGGTATTGAGCAGAATATTTGCTGTAGCCCATTTTCGCTATAGCCCAAGACAAAACATATACATGATAACACTTCCAATCAGTTAAGACGAGAAACCATGAGAGCCACTGCCTAGTACTACATCAGGGAATTTATTGTTGTTGTCGTTTTACTTCTCAGAGTGCTCAATCTTGTTGGCTCTGGTTGATTCTGTGAGAACGGACAGAAGCCTGTTGTCAGAGGTTTCACAGGGTCTCTTTCCGCACATAATAATCTTTGATACTTGGTTGATAATTATCAACCAAGTATCAAAATTATAGTGGAAGACATTCAACATCCAAATTATTATTATTATTATTATTATTATTATTATTATTATTATTATTATTATTATTATTATTATTACTATTATTATAAAAGTTATTGCATGCCAATTTAGTTAGCAGAGATATGATCTTGAGTTTCATTGACAATAAGTCTCCTCAAATCTCACAAAAATTCTTTATGGCATTCTTGCAGAACACACAATGGCCTTTTTTCTGCAAGACCAAACTATGAGTCACAGTTGCAATATCCTTCAACCTCTTAGGTAACAATTTGGGCGTAGTTCCTAATGCACCAATTACCACGAGAACAAATAACACCATTGTCTTCCACAATCTCTTCATCTCTCTTGCTAAATCTTGATGTATCTTAATTGTTCCGTTTTTCTTGATATCTACTACATCATTACAGGGTTACAAATCAACGACATCACATTATTTGTTCCATTTATCCACTACGATCATGTCTGGTTTCACTGCTTCAATAGTTCAGCCAGTCTCAATGGCGTAGTCACATAAATTTATGCAAATACCATTCACCATGAATGAGTTCACACCATTTTTCTGACACTTGAGTTTCACAAGCTTGGTTTAACATACAAATGCATTTCTTTACCGATAAAGTCATGTATTCGCTTTTGATATTTTTTTGTACGAGTTCTCCATTATTATTATTGCTTTTATTAGAGGTTCTTATTACTTGCATAATTTATCTAAATCATGGTTCTTTTGAATAGTCGAGCCGAGGTGGCTTTTGTCATAATTTACCGCCTGATCGTCGTGCCTTGCTTCAGACTTAGTCTAATCAAAGTGTATCGTCTGCACTCCTGCTTCTTGTGAAAGGGACGCGTTTCTCTAGTCAGGTACATCATGTGTAGTCATCTGGAAGGTAGCTCTTTCTGTTCGATAATGTGATATGCAGTATTCCTACGATGTAAGCTTCCCCGTTCCTCATTAGGTTTTTTCCTTCTCCACCTTTCTCCAATTTCTCCTAATGATACACACACATACATGCGCGCGCGCACTCCCCCTCCCCCTCCCCCACGCCTTATTGTACATACACATGGTCGTTTTTTTTAAATTTTATATGATGCATGTACGTGTGTTTGTTGAAGTGATTAAACAAAATAAGCGATGGAACAGATCAGAGCGAGTGGAAAGGTATTGGCCAACTGCCATAAGGTCCTTCATCTCAAATCCAGGCCAAGTGTTTTTTGTTACATTTTTAATGACAGTAAAATTGATTTCCCCGTTTTCTAAATGCACCTAGCTGAATGAAATAATAACCAGATCATGCAAGAATGTTAAATGAAATAAGCGTGCTAATGAAAAGAGAGATTTATTGTACATCTCATTAACGACATGAAACCGAGAGTAGACATCGATCATTAAAAGATCCTTGGAACTATACAAAGATTTTCCTTATCTATTGTGGACTGTATTTGAAATAAACTCATTGGCTTCAATCGTTTGACTGCAACCATGCTAGGTTAAAAATTTCACGGGTTTTAGTCGACCGTATCGACCAGTACAAGCATTCGGGAATAGATCAGTCTCAGCGAATAGGGGATGAAAGCAACATAAATAACATGAAGTAACATAACTAAAATCCTTAACCCCGAATATTATGCTGCACTATATTTTTCCAATGTGCACTTCTAATATTTTTAGGACAGTAGAATGTGGTATGTAAGTGATTTGGTTACTACTCCAAGCAAACTGTGTAAAACTGGCTACGTCTCTGGCTTGAGTGATTGATTTTGAGTATTTGTAAATGTGTGCGAATGTTTGCAAATGTGTGCGAGTGTTTGTGTACGTATATTTGTATAAAAATGTAAATGCACCAATGGCTGAATGATTAAGAAGTTCACTTCGCAACAATGCAATCCTGAATTCGATCCCATTTCGTTGCGTCTTGGACATGTGTCTTTTATTCACTTACCATAGCCGTGGTTTGGTCCAAGTATTGAGAGTGAAATAGGACACAAGAAAACTATCCAGCGACTCGTCGACTGAATTGGACCTGTAATTCAAAGATCCAACCGATTTTGCCTGAGTGTCTGCGTTGAGGGTGTACCTGTTTTAATGAGTTACTCAGCCACTGCGCATGCTAATTCAATCAATCAGTAATTCAGTTGATCGAGTAATTGGATTTGGATGATCGTACATCGTTCTCTTTTGGAGCGTCCATAAAGTATGAGATGAAGTGTGGTGAAGACTTTTGTAGGAGAAAAAAAGGAGCGTCCTTTTTGTAGAATTTTCTTGATATTGGGCATAATGGCGGGGGATGGAAGAGAAAGATGTTAGTGTCCGTGTGTGTGCGAAATACAACTGACTACTTGTTTGGAATTCCTCCCGCATCTTTCCTTACTTTAGAGTCATTGAACTTCACTGCACACAAATCTTCTTCACTCACACAATCTGCACCACAGCGAAGCCTCTCAAACACTCGCTAGTTGCTTTGCTTTTCTGACCACATGTTTCCAGGTTCAGCAAATGCCTTCTACTATAGCTTCTGGCCAACCAAAATCCTGAGAAGATTTGATAGTTGGTAACTGAAAGAAGTTCGTCTCTTATGTACGTATATATGTATGTATGTACGCAATTATGTATGTATTTATGTATCTATGTGTGTGCGTCTCTGTGTTTGTTCTCCACTACAAATTCTGTGTTTGCTCTCTCTGGTTTGTTTAAGTCCTCGTAACTTATAGGTTCAGTACAAGACCCCGATACAATAAGTATAAGGCTTTAAAAGAAGACGGTATTCCAGCATGGCTGCAGTCCAATAACTGAAAAACAAATAATAGCAAAACCAAAAAAAAAAAAAAAATAGAAAAACCAGAAAAAAATTCTATGAGTACGTGATAAAAATGAGTAGGTAGTTCAGGCAGTAAACTCATCAAATCAGAAACTGAAAAGTTCGCATTTTTGACTGATATCTAAATCCTCAAATATCCAGTAATGTAATATAGCGAGTTTGTACATTACGTAACTTATGTCAGAGAAGATGGAAACGAATATAAAAAAAAAAAATGGATACGTTGCTTCATCCATCCATCGCATAGATATGTTTTTTCTAAGTGGCATCCACATTGGCAAAGGCAATAAAACCAGCATCGCTTACATT
>NC_069000.1:16636225-16639514 GCF_001194135.2 Octopus bimaculoides
AATATACATGTAGACAGACCATAATCTCAACATCTAGGTGTGGTGCTTAGCTACATACCGAAGAGTAACCATGAGAACTTGGTTCTGGTATGAGTGGTATGGAAGCTGATTAAGGTGGCGAGGTGCGGGTAGTGCTGGATGTGATGGTATTTACGTTGGCTGTACGATGTTTTTATTAGGTTTTTGTTGCGTTGTGATTTAGGCTTGTGTTAGCGCTTATCGACAGCCCTTCCTTGGACCTTTAACTCCTGGTGGAGTCGTAGAGGTGCTGCCATGTGGTGCGACGAGTCATAGGACATTTTTCACTCAGCGTGGCCCAGCCCACGCCAGGTTTGAGCGCAGCCGATATCTCACGAAGAAGAAGAAGAAGAAGAAGAAGAAGAAGAAGAAGAAGAAGAAGAAGAAGAAGAAGAAGAAGAAGAAGAAGAAGAAGAAGAAGAAGAAGAAGAAGAAGAATCTCAAGTATTCGTCTGGTACTCATCAAAGTACAAAAAGGATCAATGGTAAAGTTGACCTCTGCGTGATTTGAACTCAAAGTGCAGAAAACCGGAGTGAATATTGCAAAACTTTCATTGTGGCAACCTAATGACCAATCACCATGTACAGCTAGGACTCCATTATTAATTTTTTTCTTTTGAAGTCGGAAAAACGTGTTTGAGCAATATTATACTGATATTTCTAGCAGGTCGTTGTAAGCAGTAACCATTACCAGAATCACTTTAGCCAAATGGAAAACGCAATGTTGTTATGCTGGTATTGACAAGCAGAGGAATACTCATCGCCGTGGTCTTAGTCTTTGTAGCTGTGTAGCCCAAGGTCTTTTCTGATCGAGCAGGTTCATGATCAATGAGATTGAAGCTATGACCATCAGTCATTTTCTTTCCAGAATTTATGTAACCCTGAGTTACATTATTCCAGTGTGACCCCGCCTCACCTTCATCCTGATGTTTTTCTCAAAACTGATAAACTGTCACACAGTTATCATATTACTTCTGCTAAGATTGCAGCCATTGTGGCACGGTTGGATCCATGTAAAGTAACTGGACCTGATGGTATTCCAGTCATTGTTCTTCAGAAGTGCTCTCCTGAGTTGTCCTCTGTTTTATCTAGGCTTTTCCGAAATTATATCTCAGAATCTTGTTTTCCTTCTTTATGGAAATTCCCAACTGCTGTTCCTGTCTTTAAGAACTGTAGTGATCGATCTATTCCGCGTAATAATGGAACAATTAGTCTACTACCAATCATCAGTAAAGTCTTTGAGTTCTTGATTAATGACTCTCTTGTAAAATATCTTGACTCAAATCGTTTATTCTCCGACTCTCAGTATGGTTTCTGTGCTGGACGGTCTACTGCTAATCTTCTCACTGTTATATTCGAGCGTGTTTATCGTGCATTGAATGTATCTAGTCAAGCTAGGGCAATTGCTCTTGATATCTCTAAGGCATTTGATAGGGTTTGGCATGCTGAACTTCTATGGAAGCTCCAATCCTTTGGTGTGTCAGGTTTCATGCAGAACATCATCTCCTCCTTCCTCTATGACCGTAGGATCAAGGTTGATCTTGATGGTCAATCTTCATCTAGTTATTCTATTAATGCTGGGGTTCCTCAAGAATCTGTCCTAGGACCAACTACCTTTCTTCTTTTTGTCAACGATCTGCCTGATCATATCATCTGTCAGCTAGTAATCTATGCTGATGACTCTACTTTGTACTCTTGTTTGGACAAATCTGATGACTTGTCTGATAAGGCTGAGATCGCTGCTAACCTTGAGAATGATCTTCGATCTATTGTTGAATGGGGTAGCAAATGGCTTGTTACGTTGTAACTAAATTTCTTTCAATTAATCGCTTCACACATCCTTTCTTGCATTCGGTTTCGATGATGGTATTGACTTACCTCAAAGTCGTTCGTTCTCTTCGTCTCCTAGGAGTGACCTTCTGTAAGGTTTTTTTCTTGGAGGACTTACACTGAATCTATTGCCAAATTGGCTGCTATGAAGGTAGGCTCACTCCTTCAATCGAGGAGTTATCTCACTCCTGAGACTATTCTTTATATTTATAAGTTCACCATTCGCCCCTGCATTGAGTACTGCTGTCACATATGGATAGGTGCTTCTGCAAATTGTTTGACTCTGTTGGACCGAATTCAACGCCGTATTTGTAATGCTATAGTGGTGAGAGACAAACACATACACAAAGACACACGCACACACACACACACACACACATACACACACACACACACACACACACACACACAAACATACACACGCACGTACGTACGCACACACACTCACACATACACACACATACGACGGGCCTCTTTCAATTCCAGTCTACCAAATCCATTCACAAGTCTTTAATCGACCCGAGGCGATAGTAGAAAACAATTGCCCAAGGTGCCACGCAATGGGACTGAACCCGGAACCATTTAGTTTGGAACCAAAATTCTTACGGCACAGTCACACTTGCGCCCATAGTATGGTATGGTAAGGTTTGTGTTAGATTTGGCTGCTTTTTCTGGCAAATTAAGCGGCTCTGGCGAGGCTCACTCAGTTGTTTTCTCAGTTCAGATTTAACCGACCAGGCCTACGAACAAGACAATCTCATCTATGACCATTCTGTCATTTCAAATATTGTATCGTTTAATGCAGTACCTTTTTCAGACATGGGTACATTGTGCAGATACACAGAGTTCCACTGGTCCATAGGCCCAATTCAAATCCATGTACGATATGCCTAGCTGCCAATAAATAAATAAATAAATACTATAGGGACCAGTATAATGTATTGACCAGAGTCCTGCAATGCTGCTAAGATGGACTTGATTTAATGCTGTACTTTATTATTTGGAGATAATAGTTTATGAATGAGAGCAGTTTCACAGCTATATCTAGCAAGTCAAAGACTTCTGCGGTATAGACTCGTGTTGTTGTTAGTAGTTTTCCTGTTGTTGCTGTCATTGTTGTTGTTGTTGCTTTTGTTGCCCGTTGCTGTTGCTGTTGTTGTTGTTGGTGGTGATGGGGGGTAGTGATAGTAGTTGGTGATTAAGACATGCCTCACTGTTAAAACGATTTACTTGACTAAGTGTAACGTATTCTCCTGGCGGACTATGTACACCAACTTACGGGTGTAGATATAGGGTAGGAGCTGATGTTTTGATGCGCGGGTGGGCGCGCTGAATGTAGAGATATGACTAGAGGGGTGGGAGAAACATTATACATATATATATATGCACACACAGATAAGTATATATGTATGAGTGTATATATATATATATATATATATAT
>NC_069000.1:16640419-16641942 GCF_001194135.2 Octopus bimaculoides
TATATATATGGAATAACAATGATCCCCTGATATGAGTTGCCAGAATTGTTAGGAACGCGGTCGAAGTGCTTAGTGGTATTTCATCGATTTTTACATTCTGAGTTCAAATTCCGCCAAGGTTGACTTTACCCTTCATCATTTCGGCTACGATAAAATAAGTATCAGTTAAAAACTGGAGTCGATGTAATAAATATTAGCTCTCGGTATTATTACTACCTCTGTGGTTAAGCAATATATTTTTAACAAACTAAGTGGCGACACAAATTAATCGCGACGCCAGCGTCTGTTCTATATATCTCTGGCGGGGACATGAATTGCTGCAATCTCTGGCAGTCCACCTTCCATCATTGATGAGACTAAGGAAGGTCGAAATCTAGTGATCTGATAGTCTCGGTGCTGGAGGTTGCGGGTATTGATCTATCTCTCCGCTAGCAATATAGAGTCCATTTTGCACCAACAGCCAATATGGAGAGATTTCACATGGTAACTACCGCAGTAAAGTTTGTTCTAACTCAGCATCCTCGTTTAGGTGGGGATAAATATTGTTTCATGGATGTTTTAAAATAGAATACTTGGGTCATTTCAAAGGAAGGTCAACTATGGATCATCTAGTAGCCTGTGGTGTATACACTCAAGGTTTCGGTGTTGGGACACACGCACGCATTATTTCTGCACGCATACACATACATATAAATATACATATACACACGTACGCGCATATATACACACACACATGTACACATACATACGCACAGAAATATGTCCGGCTGCGTGGTTAAACAGTTCGCTTTGCAACCACGTAACTTCGAGCTCAGTCCTACTCGTGTTCGGTCCTGTTGTGTGGAACTCAACATACATGTATGTGTGTGTGTGTGAGTGTGTTTGTGTGCATATGTGTGTGTGTGTGCATATGTGTGTGTGGTGCAGTAAGTGTGTGTTTATGTGCGTAAATTTTTTCGTTACACATTCAAATTACTTAACATACATGTAGGCATAAATAAAGTACATATCCTCCTTTCCTTATATACACAGGAACATAATGAATGCAGAACTGTGTGTGTGTGTGTGTGTGTGTGTGTGTGTGTGTGTGTGTGTGTGTGTGTGTGTGTGTGTGTGTGTGTGTGTGTGTGTGTGTGTGTGTATGCGTGTGTCTAAGGGCGTCACTCAAATCTCTTGTAAGTCTTTTTCCCAGCAATGTATGACATAATTATAATCTCAATAAATCTAAAGTACTGTTAACAACAGGCAGCAACAACACCAAGAACAATATTAAACATTATTTACAACAACAAAAACAACAGCAATTGCAGCAGCCCTCGTGGCAGTAGTAGTAAATAAAGAGCAGCCCTAATGATGATTAGGGTAATAATGAGCAGAACGACAGTGCTGACTTCAAACAAAATGAGATGAAGGTGATGATGATGATGGTAGTGGTGATGATGGTGGTGGTGGTGGTCGTCGTGGTGGTGGTCGTGGTGGTGGTGGTGGTGGTGGTCGTCGTCGTCGTCGTTGTGGTGGTGGTC
>NC_069000.1:16642485-16649065 GCF_001194135.2 Octopus bimaculoides
CGTCGTGGTGGTGGTCGTGGTGGTGGTGGTGGTGGTGGTCGTCGTCGTCGTCGTCGTCGTGGTCGTGGTGGTGGTGGTGATGACGACAATGACGACGACAATAACGACGACACTGCTGCTGCTGCTGATGATGATGATGATGATGATGATGATGGTGATGATAACAACAACGATAACGACGAAGAGGATGAGGACAATGATGATGATGATGATGATGATGATGATGACTATGATTAATAATCATCCCTCTTCACAAACTACGTAATGGTCTCAACGAGGTTCTTAATAGTGCATTTAAAACGAGCACCTGTCATCGGGATGGTGTAAGAATACACGAGTTCATGTACGGCACGGTCTCTTTTGTTCAGAATGGTTGACCGATAAAAAGGAGACGTTTGCAGAAGCATTCGACAGATTAGAAGCGATCGTCTCCACTGCAATAAATATTTCTAAGAGAATATTCCAATGAAATGGTATCTCTGTATTTCTGTTCACTTTGGCGTTAAACCCATTATCATTCCTACGACAAAAAAAAACAAATGGCTACATGCTAGAATCTGAAACTGCAAGAGATATTAACCTAACCCATAATTTATTTGTGGATAGCCTCAAGATGTATGCTAAAAATGTTAACAATGTCAAAAACAGAACCGAAATTAATAACATTTTCAGCTGACATAGAAATGGAATTTGGCCCGAAGAAATGTTCTTAGTTAACTGTTGAACAGGGAAAATCAGTCTTCTAGACACAAAACCTGTGTATCAAGAGCCCCACTATCTCTACTGTTCCACACAAATAATGTCATAAGTACCTTGGCCCTGATGAAAATATAGCATACCAGTCTGAACTCTCCACTTGCAACATTACAATATCCGTCGACGCATTTTCAGTACCAGTTCCAATTCTAACGTTCGGGATACTTTATTGGTCTGTAGGAGAAATCCACTCCATAGACATTAACATCCGCAAGATTCTAACATGAACTGGAAATCTCCATAAAAATAGTGATATCGACAGGAGGTAGGGGCTTGAGATCAGTGAAGACAGCCTTCGAATGTCGCATAGTCTCTCTCAGACAGCACTTGCTAAAGAACAGCATGGCCACAATCTACGAGAGAAGTGTTGTAAGGCGAAATAAAACTGGTTACGGGATTCGAAATAGGGAAGAATGTTTCTCTCAAAATTGAAGAGGATTGTGGATTTTCTATCTAGTTTGTGATGTTCTTTAGCAGAGAGTTCATCCATTTCGAATGCGTTTTTGCTATACAACATAATAAAATACGCCATAATTTTAAAATAAAAATTGTGAACTTCAATTTGTATGAGGTCTTTTTTAGTAACTTGATTGATCATAGATTAACACCAAGTTAGGTTTTGTACCAAATAGAACAATAACAGATATTTTTATTTGGTGGTTACTTATTGACGTTAATAGTGGAATCTCCGCTAGTTGTTTTTATGTTTATTCATGAGTAACTATGGCGTGTCCATGTAATATCAAGAGTCTAAAATCAGTGTTAGTGTTATTACTTTTGCTTTAGTCGCAGTTTATGTCTTTACTAATTTTTTCTAATGTAGAATTTACTAGGGATGTTGATACTGCTCATTACTAGGAATTTGTGCAGATTGATTTGCTAGTTTGAGCTGCATATTTCCTTTCAACAAACATAGTATGTCAACGCAGCTGCATCGATCTGAAATATAAGCAGTTGAGATATTTTGCTTCCTAATAGCTCTTCATTCTTTTCACGTAACTAATCCAGAGATTTTCTCTAATCTTTTTGTATAATTGGTACAAATATTCATCTAAATCACTAATCCATTGGGATGTGTCTCGATACACCTGCAACCTCCAAAATCTGACTCTCTTTTCTTGCTAAATGTGGTGTACATAGTAGTAATTCATCTGTTGCTTACCGGTTTAATTTTGTCGCTTTATCATTGCAAAGAACTTCTCTAAACAGGCGCTTGCATTTATCAAAAGCAATACACACCTTCCTCTTTTCAACTTGACTCATACAACATTAAAAGGTGTATAATATCCCATGCCGAAGTGACATACTTCCACACCATTTATGCATGTATGTATGTATGTATGCA
Source organism: Octopus bimaculoides (assembly GCF_001194135.2). Taxonomy (NCBI): domain Eukaryota; kingdom Metazoa; phylum Mollusca; class Cephalopoda; order Octopoda; family Octopodidae; genus Octopus; species Octopus bimaculoides. The sequence goes on from NC_069000.1 coordinate 16,644,587, forward strand.
TGTATGCATGTATGTATGCATGCATGCAATGTATGTATGTATGTATTATGTATGTATTCTACTAAGTTCCATTTTTCAATTTCTCACCAATAGAGCAAGAGCTAATTTTTACTAATAAAAAGACACTACATTGGAATTTAGATATCGGAGTAGTTGTACATGGATATATATATATATATATATATATATATATATATAAAAGAAGGAAAATGCACAGAGTTTACATAGTTTTAATATATCTTAAATGAAAGAGTATTGTGGTTGTCGACCGGTTTCGATTTCTCTCATCATGGCATTGAAATTATTGTGATTTCGTATTTTTTAAGAAGATTTTAGTCCATAAACTTGTATGAAAGTTTGTGAATGAACCAACAAGTCCACAACCTGAACAAATTATAACATAAATTAAATTCTTGGATTTCACAACTTCACAAGTGAAGTTGGAATTAACTGTGAACGTCTCTCCTTGTTTCAGTTGAAATTCTGAACCTTCCAGTGGGTTAGAGCATGTTCCACAGTTTGGGCGTCCACAATTTTTAACCATTGGTTTCGTGGTTGTTATGTATAAAGACCAACTTCACTTGTGCATCCGAGAATTTAATTTATGTTATAACTTGTTCAGGTTGTGGATACAACTATGTAGAACAAACAAGTATGTCACTTAGACGGAGAACCACACTGCATAAGGAACAGATCCGTTTTCCAAGGTATAGACAGATACCTTTGAGTGAACACATTGAGAGATGTGCAGAGAGTCTTCAACCAAATTTTAGTTTTCCCCATCTACCAGTGCAAAGAACCAATTTCTGTACAGGAACGTCTTTTCTTTAACCTGGTCTTGTATTTCCTGGTTTCCTGATTACATGTTCCTTGTTACAAATTCCATCATAGGAAGCATGTTTACCCAGTCCTAAGCACCTGTATTCCTCGTGAAATTACACAGGAATAGTCAAGACATTGTTAGATATGTATGTATCTGTTATGTATGTATGTGTGTGTGTGTGTGTGTGTGTGTGCGTGTATGTGCGTGCGTGCATATATGTGTGTATGTAATTATTTGAAGCCTTCAGGTACGGAGGAAGCTGGTTCTAACAAAGATTTTAAGCCTTGTCATTGGAATGTAGGTTACAAAAACAGTGTCACACTTTGAACTTCAAAAGTCTTGTATAGTTTTACTGTCTTGCTTATAGATTGTCTTTGTAATGTATGCGTTTGCTGGTTGGTTTCTTATTCTGACGAACCTAGCTTTCCGTATTGTTTCTCAAGCATTTACTAACATTTACTTTGTATATATATGTATGTATGTATGTATGTATGTATGTATGTATTTATGTATGCATGTATGCATGTATGCATGTATGTATGTATGTATGTATGTATGTACATATGTATATATACATGAAGAAAGCAGGATTACAAAGCCATATCTAAATATTTCATTATAAGCAAACTTGTCTGGGTAAGTGTACTCATCGGTGGGTGGAATGGAATACAGATAAGCTAGTCACATGCTACGTGACGTCAAGTGGTATTTACCACATCATATACGCCAAGCGAGTTTCCCTTAAAGTTCATGAGAAGGAAATTTGAGCTGTCTGAAACTGATTCAGACTTACTTTTGTTTAGAATTTGAGGTAGGTGCCGATAGCTGTAAAATATTTTTCTCTAAGAAAGGGAGCGAAATACATTACTTTGACCTACTTTGAATGTTAGTTTTCGATCCAAAATGACCTGTCTAATATTTGTAATTCTTCCTTTCGTTTTCGATTTCCAAACTAATTTACAGAGCCGTTGTCCATATGATGATGTTGGAATGAGTGACTGCTTCAGACGATTTTTTAGATAAATGTTACAAAGATAGAAGCTTTGTAACACACACATACACACAAGCGCACATGCATGAATATATATACATACGTGCCTTCATGCATGCTTACATATATATACATGCTTATATGCGTATACACGTATCCACATACATAAATGCAAATAGACACATGCACACGGGCACACATACGCATACACACATTCTGTCTTTTTCGCCGCTCTGATACTGAAAAGAAATAGATTTTAACTTTGTAAAAATGCATCTTGATGTAGAATGAGTGAGTTGACATCAATAATGCCGTTTCTATTCTTGTAAATATTGATGGCAGTATAACCCACTGGATGTAACTAATAAAACAACAGAAGAATACGCATAGATACCATTACGTACACTGTATTCCCTCGACTATCGCGGTTGTTATATTCCAACCCACCCCCTCGCAGTAAGTGAAAATCTACGAAGTAGAAACAATACTGTACTGTATATTTTTTTTACCGTTTTTATAATTGGTATATATTTCAGTTCTATATTTAAGAGATGAGGAATTATGTACAATATTTACATTTGACGGATATTTGTCCTCATCTTTGTTGTTAACACAACGTTTCAGCTGATATACTCTCCAGCCTTCTTCAGGTGTCTTGTAGAAATTTCGATCCTGGGTTCTCATTCTTAAGGTGTTTTTCGATGTTATTATTATTGTTATTATTATTATTATTATTATTATTATTATTATTATTATTATTATTATTATTATTATTATTTCTTCAAACAAGACTGTTATGGCTCACAATCTCGAAATAATCTTTATAGTGCTGTTTCCGCTTAAGGGGGGATGGTCCACCGTCATAGAATTCCTGTGACCTGCAACGACCCAAGAATTATTAGCTATGTGCATGCGAACATGCAAATCTTCGAGAGAAGATGGAAACATACTCATAGGAATATACATCAAAACGTCTGTAAAGTTCAAGCATAATCGGCTAGATATAGTTATTTGGGGCTAAAATAGATTTCATGCTAATTATGGAGATCAGTTGCCCCAAAATATGAACATCTTTTTCCAAAATCAATGAGAAAGAGAATATTTGTATACAATTTATTGACATACATACATACATACATACATACATACATACATACATACATACATACATAATTAGGATAGCTAGTGAACTTGAGGAGAGGTATGAAATAAGAGCTGATACAGATCTTTCCCCAAGGAGCATTGGTAAAATCTATTTATCGAGAGAACAAAATTTAGAAGATTAACCGGTCAGCTGAGAAGATAGTACATGCGTACTTGGCATGAAAACACAAACCACAAAAAGGATTGATCATATCAAAAGCTTGGCTTGGAGTACCGACGCGTTTATGATATCCCATGTTGAAGGCTACCTCCATGTTATTCAAGAACAAAAGTCCCCACGAAGTACCTACAACATAAACGGCTGGAAACAATGACAGACAACAAATGTAGTCTGTGCAAGACCAAGACTGAAGACATCAACCACATCATTGCAAACTGCGAGAGAATGTCTTCTCGATGTCATCTTCCTATAAGGCATAATGTGGTGGCCAGAACAGTCTGGAACAGATTACGATAAAGAAAACACCTACAGTCGAAGTTGTCTATATTGGAACGAATATTAATGGAGCTTAAAGATTAAAGCAACCACCAAGGTAAAATACACCCGGCCAGATATTGTTGCGTGGGACCACAAGGAAAAGATATGTTCTGCCATGGAAATCAGCTGAGGTTTGGACACCAATGAGATTACAGAAATACAAGAGAAAGAGGATATCTATGGATCATTGATAAGAAGCTTGCAAATTCAGTACACAAGCTATACTTTCAACATCATATCTATTAATAATTTGAGTAACAGGTTACATACAAACTGTCTGGGGCAAAGCATGGCTAATCATGTTCTTGGGGAGATAGATAAATACATAGATGTAAAGACATATACGATGGGCTTCATTCAGTTTCCGTCTTCCAAATCTACTTTGGTCGACACAGTATAAGAGACATACCTAAGGTGCCATAATGTTCAAAATCTTCTAATACCGACTGATGAGCTAAAGACCTTTCCTTTAATCCCTCAAGAAGCTTATACACCTATAGTGTCGTCAAGAATTTGAGCTTGTAATGTTGAAAACTAAAACTAAACGTATACTACCTTCTTCAGCGTTCTATCCTTCAAATATTTCTTTTATCTCTTATCTTTTATTTGTTTCAGACATTAGGCTGCGGCCATGCTGGGGCACCACCATAACGAATTCATTCAGTTTACATCTACCAAATCCATTCACAAGGTTTTGGTCGGCCTGAGGTTATATTAGAAGACAGGTGCCCAAAGTGCCACACAGTGGGACTGAATCTGGAACCATGTAGTTGGGAAGCAAGCTTCTTGCCACACAGCCACGCTTACCATCGTAGCCCAATTTGCATCTTAAATCACAGGTTCATCAAAGACACTTTTACTGTCTTTTGCTCTGGGCAAACCCGAAACGACCGTGGCCAGTCTTTTATATTGGTCTTTTTTTTCCTTTTGAATTATATAAAAGGCTTGAGTCCCAGTGCATAACAGAAATTGGTGGAGTGTCAAAACTATCATTGATAGCTTTAGCTTTTTCTTCTCTATCTT
>NC_069000.1:16649706-16656914 GCF_001194135.2 Octopus bimaculoides
AACGTATTTTCTCTGGCTATAAAATGTTTCATCTTTGTATCATGGCTGTGAGATAAAATGAACGCTGACGGAAACATGGAAAAGTAGGCAGTTAGTATGATTGATTTGGAAAGCTTCTTTGAGGCTGTTTCAACTCAATACATTGAAATATTCGGTCGATCTGTTTCCCAGCGTTTCCTTCAGAGCTTGTATCTTTCTCTCAATCTCCCTCTTCCCTCTACTATTCTCTGTCTGTCTGTCTGTCTGTCAGTCTCTCTCTCTCTCTCCCTCTCTCTCTCTCTATCTCTCTCTCTCTCTCTCTCTCTCTCTCTCTTTCTCCCTCTCTCTTTCCCACTCGATTGCCCTTCCTTCATCTCAATAACTCTCGCATAATTTATTATCGATATGGGGATCCACACATACACCAGCACACATTTATAAATGGGCATATGGTGTGCATAAACGTGTATGACTCTCTTTTTTATCTCCTGTGTGTGTGTGCGCGCGCGTATTTTTTGGTGTATGTGTGTGTATGTGTGTGTATGGAGTTACTGACGGTCAAGGACGACTTGGTTCCATGCTTTCCCTATTTGTTTTAGATGTCTATGTAGTTTTGCATAGAAGAAATCATCGTTTTGCTCTATTTTCTCCACCACCTCACAATGATCCAACGGAACATCCAGGGTACGATAGCTGGGGAGGATAGTGTTGTACCAACAGACGGGTGTTTTCTTCCGAAAGAAACTCCTCCCGTCTCTCTCCCTTTCTCTCTCTCTCTGAGATACTGTATAACACTGTTCTATATATATTCAGTAATTGTATGACACTGTGTTTTCTGTATATTCAGGGATTGTATGACAGTGTTGGATCTTATCGGTTTGGTTGCCAGCATTTCAAAAACTAAAGGTTATCAAAAATGTTTAAATTTGGCGCAATAATACGCTTGCCAAAACTGAATTGCTGGAGTTATTTCATTTTTTTCCAGAAAAATATTTTTAAAAAGTTACAGAGGTTTAAAGTGTGATCATTTTCACCCAATCAGGAAACAGGATTTGGAAGCTGTCATTTTGTGCGTGACTGCACATTTTGTCGTCAATACCCTGAAAATAGCACTTGTGAATATTTGTAAACAACACGTGTTATGTCTCCGGTAATTTTTTTTTCATGTAAATAAACGTTTATGTTAATTAAAAAGATTTATTTTAAAAAATCTTATTTAGTTGTTATTTTTAGCACACAACACAACCACCTCAATGCTCAATGACAAAAAGAAACGAGTAAACAAACATTTAAGCATTCAATATGCATTTAATGCAAATGTGACAAACAAAACGTTACATGCGATAAGCACATTACAATTTTTAAGAGAAAGATTTGGAAGAATTAGATGAAAGTTCTCCGGTAATCTTCTTTCATGTAAATAAATGTTTTGCCAGCAAAATCCTATAAAATAACAATGTTCCAAAAGATGCACATGCTTATATGATATATATATATGAAAATAAGAGTGAACAAAATATGTTTTAAAAACGAACATTTAACATTCGATTTTAATTTTTAAAATATCCTTTGTTTTCAACGTTTTCATAATAGAAACAAAGTTACTGGAGTTTGCTGCCATAGTCACAAGAATACAGCACACAGCGTCAAATTTGTCAATACGTGCTTCCGCGAAGATAAAAGACACTTCAGACAGCTGGGACTCGCTTGTTGCTATGGCAACAGGCACGTTGAGTGACAAATAAGTTCTCATGTTCCGCTTCTTGCTATCGAAACAGGCATGAATGTATTTGTAGCTTACGATTGGCTAAAATTAACAAAATTTTCAAATTTTAATTGCTAATAACTCTTTATTTATTGATTTATAGCGAAAATTACTTCCGCGTCATCAGTTAGCCTATAAAAGTGTATCATTACACTGAATATGAAATCAATTCGAACAGAATTGATATTGCCAGTCAAACCGATAAGATTCTATATATTGTAAAAGAGAAGTTAAACTGTTGTCATGTGTGGCAACGAGTACCCACCACGGAAAAAAGTTCAGAGTTCAACTTTCCGAAATTATAGAAACCGGAACATGAATCCTTAGGTGCAATCCTGCGTATATCCATGTAGATATAAATTGTACCTGTAATTATATGACGGCAGCCTTTTTATATACAGTGTGTCTCTGATTCTGTCTGAGAATTACATTAAGTATACATGACTCTGTGGAATGAATGCATATGCCGATTGCACATTCGATCAGGTCAAGAGCAAGTAACTCAACTGATGGAAATATCGAATCGTCATTAGTGAACGACGGAGATCCACCACATGTATGTGTCTGCATTATTCCATATATGTGTGTGTGTTCGTATAGGTGTGTATGTCTCTGTTCATATGTGTTTGTGTGTTTCTGTGTGTTCATATATGTGTTTGTGTTTGGATATATATGTGTGTGTTTATGTATGTGTGTGTTTATTTGTTTGTGTGTGTGTGTGTGTGTGTGTGTGTGTGTGTGTGTTTGTCTCCACCATCGCTATTTGACAACTGGTGTGCTTTGGTTACGTTTCCATAATGTAGAGGTTCGGCAAAAGAGACCTATGAAATTTTAGATATAAGTACTGTCTCAACATGGATGTTATCCAGTGACTGAAGCAAGTTAAAGACAAAGCTAAATACATACATACTTCCCCACATATGCGTGTGTGTGTGTGTGTGTGTGTGCTTGTGTATATTCATAAAGAAATCTATCTTCCTCTATACACACATAAAATAATGCGTAAATGCCATTGAATGTGTGTGTATATATATATATAGATGTGTGTGTATATATATGTATAGATGTGTGTGTATATATATGTATAGATGTGTGTGCATATACATATAGACGCGCGCACACACACACACAAATATATATATATATACACACGCTTCCGAGCGTAAATTTACAATACTCAATACATTAGATCCTTTTCATCATTCTTGCCTATATCACTTATACTCATTAATTAAGTTATTGATCTAACTTAATCCTTTTCCTTTGTTTTTATTATATTTTCCCATAAAGCCATATTATCCCGCAGCCAATTATCTATCTATCTATCTATCTATCTATCTATCAAACTCTCTTTTTATCCATCCATCTATCTATCTATCATGCTTGAATGTATCCATTTATAAAACAAATAGCTATCAACAGTCTAATCAATCTAGCTATAAATAAAACAGTCTGCTATTGTTTACAGCCAAGCTGCTTAAATTTCAACCTCCAACTTTACATAAGAGAATGTATTCCAGAGTGGTATAGCTTTTCGTATCCTGTCCCAGGTCAAGACACTTGACTACCAAAGAAGAAACCTCTACAGCCTTAAGTAGATATTATTATTTGGTATAGTTCCCGCACCGTCTATGACTACTGCCTTTATCTTGCAACAGCTCGGTCCACCTAGCAGTAAAGTAGCTAACACAATGTGATGTATTTTACTGCACTGTGTTTAAAACCAACAATCTTAGCTCTCAACAACCCAAAATGTTCAGATGCACGTAGACACCAGTGTGTATTTTACTGTAATGAACCCAGGACAAAGCCGCTTAAATCTCAACAGTTCAGTGTACTTGACTGTAAATGTGTATCCATGTAGTTTGCTGTGCGCTATCTCAGACACTTTGCTTTTGACAACTCAGTCTGTTAAGCCATAAAGTAGGTAAATTTTCACGCTTTTATTTCATTTTCCTGTATCAGAAACAACCAGCCAATCAATCAAATAATCACTCACTTATACGATCAATTTTTCTAGTCATTTAACTCGAAATCTAATTTATATCTTTACAAATCGATATCATTCCTCTGTTTCTATAGATGATGTTTTTTTTTCGACTAATAATTTTCGAATTTACATCGTTTCTGTCAAGTTGGTTAAAGCATATGGCTGTGTGTATCTGGCTTTAATCCCAAAGACGAAGCAAAGTGTTAAGCAGAATTGGAGCACTACACGTCTCTGCAAGCCGTGTCTCAATATATGGAATATATGTCACAGCCAAGAACATTGCAGCACAGTAAATCAGATGACGAGCGAAGAGGTAACACGATAGACAAGTAATCGGGTAGGTTCTGCTTTCACAAGCTATACCCAATGGCACCCGAAGCCTACAAGAGTGTTCGCATTTTGGTGATGGAAAGGAACACAATTAGGCTGTGGTGAAGGGTAGAAACTTTGATTGCAGTACGTGTAGTAGCAAGAGTATCTTGAAAGGTTTCTTCCCAGAGGAACCAGAAAGCAGAGAAAGAAACAGCAAGTTAAGAGCCTGTTGTATTCAAAGCACCATGGGTCGTAGCTCCAAGAACGGCCGAAAAAATTTCACTTCATTCTTAGCACCAGGAGACGATCTCTACAAGGCTGAGGAACCGACTCCGGTAGTGTCACTTCAGTTCTTATGCACCGATAAAATTAAGACTGGAGAGTAATGTAGAAATGTCCAGTGTTTGAAAGTGCCAAATCGATCATGACTGTATACGTATTGTTTCTTGATTAAGAGAGCAGCTACACAGAGCATAGTTAAGTGTTCCTTCTCAAGCTGCACACATTCTGAAGCATTCTGCATCTCAGGCTGTTTTAGAAGTTTCTTTACTGCCCACAAGGGGCTACATGCAGAGGGGAAAAGCAAGGATAGACAAACAGATTAAGTCAATTATATCGACCCCAGTGCGTAACTGGTACTTATTTAATCGACCCCGAAAGGATGAAAGGCAAAGTCGACCTCGGTGGAATTTGAACTCAGAACGTAGCGGCAGACGAAATACCGCTAAGCATTTCGCCCGGCGTGCTAACGTTTCTGCCAGCTCGCCGCCTTTTAGAAGTTTCTGTGTTAGGAAGGCTTTATTCTTTGGTATCAGCTTTGAGCTCTACGCTTTTGAGCCAGTGTCGAAAATTTTCTGTATCTTCTACTCGTTGTACAGTTATTTATTTATTCTTCCATGCAGGGTCTTTATATGTCGTCGGTTTATCATGACAATTTGTAGCCCCCAATTATATTTTAGATTTTTTTATTTTGCTTGTTTTTATTTTTCTACAGAAACTGAAGTTAAGGACAAATGCGTACCAAGGAATGTTCCTTGCGATTTGAACCAAAAGAACAAAAGAAAAAAACGATGTCCCACATCCCCAATTTGATATACTATAAACATCTGTCATTACCACTTTTCCATCAGCACATTGCCCTCTATAGACCCCCAAATAAACGCAAAAAAGGGACCACAGCAGAAGAAAACTAACATGATCACACAGTTAAAACCAAAGCAAAAAAAGGAGAATCTCACCACCTAACTTAATTACAATCCACTCGCTTTTCAAATTATTTCTGCTACATAGTCGACCTCCACCCCTACCCCAAAATGCAGAAAGCAAAAATTAAAAAAGAAAAAAACGATAAAATAATCAAATAAAAAGAAACCCAAATACCCCTCATCTACCCACCTAAATCAAATTACCGCATATTTCCAATATTCCTTTCGGAATGACATTTCTGCCTCAGCTTTATGTTATAGAAAATATGGCGATATTTGCCATTATAATTGGCTGAAAACGGTGCTAAATGACAATAACGGTTGATTTAGTTCCACTCCTCCTATCCACACACACCTATTGTATTAACCTTCTCTCATAACCTTTGTCACTTGTTCTTGTTTCTGTCTCTCTCTCTTTCTCTCTCTCTCTCTCTCTCTTTCTCCCTCTCTCTTTCTCGCTCGCTCGCTCTCTGTATGTAGTGTGTATGCTCTATCTATCTATCTATCTATCTATCTATCTATCTATCTATCTATCTATCTTTCAGCCTCTGGGTTCTTTTTTCTCTGCTTTTTCCTCTCTCTCTCTCTCTCTCTCTCTCTCTCTCGGTTCTTTCCCACTGACAATACTGTTGCTTTTTCTCTTTATACTCGTGTATCCGTCTGTAACTTTCTTTTTCTGCTGTTCGTCGATATATTGGCTTGTCTTTCATCTTAACTATCTTTCTATCAATCTATCTATCTATCTATTTGGCCTTCTTTGGAGCAGGTGAGGACGGAGTGTTTCCACTGCGCAGATTGTCTCTTTGTCTCTGGCTCAAAGTCTATGGAACCAACACATCCTGAATTAGGAAATGTTCAAGGAAACCAGCTAGATCTACTTGAAACAATGGCAGGTGATGTGACCAGTACTGTGCGCTTTTGATCAGGCGTCAAAATACTTCTCTTTCTTTCTCATTCTCAATGTTATTAGCATTGACCATTTGATTTATAGCCAATCGCCTGTTATCAATCACAGTGTGGTGAACACGATCGATGTTTTCCTTGGTGGTGGCAGTTGCAGGATGTCCAGACCTTGGATCATCTTCCAGACTCTCTTTCCCTTTCTAAATTCAGCTGCCCACTTTTGCACTTTTCATAAAACTGAAGCGTCATCCCTAATGCAAACATTGTCAGCATGAATATTGTTGGGGAATAAAACCTTTTTCTGCAGGCACATGATAATATGATGACGTCAATTTTTTTTCCACTTTCAAGGAAGTCACTACTAGTTATTGAAGCGTTTAAACAATCAAAGGTTAGTTTACCTGGAAAGAGACAATACAGTTATTAATAAGAAGGGTTGAAATTAATGCATGCAAAATTTCCCAGCTCTAGCTTGACTCCTTCAGACCACCCTCGTATATAGAATGGTCAAAATGCACGGCATTGGGAACGGTTTTATGCAATATAGTAAACGTACATACAAAATACATAGATCAATAGATCAAGCGTGATTCAGAAAAATATGATCCAACTTAAGACATTTACGACGACCCGGAAGGTTTCTAGAATTACATATTACAATTTCTGCACATAGGTCTCTCGTTATCCGTGAAGCTTGTTTCAAGAATGATGGAATTGCTCTCCCTATGACAGTCTTTTATTATTTTATTGCACTCACATATTGTTACTGTGTAGCTTTTGTTACTTTGTAGCGTATTTTAGCGGCAGGATGAGAGTTGTCATGATACATAGAGAGATATATGAACTTCTTTCTCTCATATATTTTTTATTATGTCGCATGAAAATGAATAATTAATGAAGTCATTAATAATAAAAATCCATGAATAAATAATGACACATATAAATGCAAGTGCAAAACTGAAATGATATATTTATTTCGGGTGCCATACACAATCATGATGAAATTCAAATGATGCAAATCAGTGTGTGTGTGTGTGTGTGCGTGTGTGTTTGT
>NC_069000.1:16657342-16660180 GCF_001194135.2 Octopus bimaculoides
AGAATTTCGATCAAAATGGATCGTGAAAAAAAGGATGCCGATCAATAGGGATCGTGTATTACAGAAATGTCATAATGTAAAAAGGGGGAACAGATTAGGTTTATCCGTGGAAAGAAAAGCCTACGGAAAAGACCACGGTAACCTCGAGCAATAATGTCATGGAAAAAAACACATTACAGTAAGTGACTCTCTTTTTTCCTTTCTTTTTCTGGTTCATAGGATTATGCTCAAGGTGGCTCTATCATTCACACGTGCCATCCTTGCTACATTCACCCATCCTTTTTTTTAAACATTCACTAGACAAAACTTCCCTCTCTAATCTCACCTTCCTCCAGGAAAAGAGAAGCAGAGATAGAGTGACAAAAAGAAGGCAACTTTAACACGGAGAGACATGCACCGTCAAAACCTGCTGCATCACCATGATATGTATTTTGCACTCGGTAAATGTTCATTATTTACAAGAGAGCATCGCGGATGGTTTCACTGAAGTAAAAAATTAAAACAAAAAATATTATCTGGAATCAATTTCATTTTCATAAATTATATACAAATCAAATTTCTCAAAAGTTATTCAGCTCGAAATCGTGGATTCTTTTACGAGATGATTCACTTCTATGTCTTGTATATCGAGCCACGACTTTACTCCTCATACTGCGGGTAGATATTTACTATTTCTAGTCATAAAGATACATAAATCATGTACACGTACATAGAGATACAGCCTTCATTTTATTCAAGAGTTTACTTGTATTCACATACGCGCACACATAAATACACCCACTAATATGTACACACATATGCTGACGACGTTTGGACAGAGTTTTTTATCGTCACTCTCATCCTATCTCTAAAATCGAAACGATAGTTTTTATCGTGTGTTTTCAAAATTATTTTCATTTCAATCAGCGCTAAAATAGTCTTCATTCACCAAATGCAATTTGTTTTGTGAAAATTTTTTTGTATCTTATGCGTATGTCTGTGCATGTATATCTTATCTTATTTTGCCCGCGTGTTCAGAATAAGATGTGCGCGCAGTTGATGATTATACCTTGTCCATGTCTCTAAATCTTGTGTAAATGTGCATGTGTGTGAGAGAAAGACAAAAATGGAGGGAGAGTGAGAGAGAGAGAAAGAGAGAGAGAGATGGAAAGAGACAGAGAGTATCTGTTTTCGTATGCCTCTGGTTTTCATTCTTCCTGCGTTATTGTCTCTTCCCCGTGAATAAAGAAAAATATGTTTTTCATGTTGATATCATAATGAAAAAATATCATCCATTTTCTTGGTTTTATAGCCCAGAAATGTAAGTCATTTTAGAAATATTACTTCTGTTCGACAGCACATTACGCGGAAAATTTTATTGCCACAACTGTTTTCGGAAAAACATCGAAAAACACAAATACAGAAAATAGTAGTATTATATAGTTGTTTATAAAGTGCATGTAGGTAATATATATGTATTAATGTATACATGTATGTATATGCATGTGTATATGCATATATACATGCATATATATATATATATATATATATATATATTTGTGTGTATATACCTACATATATAAGCATATATGTGTGTGTGTGTGTGTGTGTGTGTAAGTCTATATAGTTATATGTATATTACATACACACGTATAAATGCCTGTGTGTGCGTTTGTTTGTATAAATTATACATGTAACTTTGGGTTTGCAGGCGGGTAGATAACTCAGTAATACATGAATTAATACATGAATCAAAGTGTATTTATATATACATACACACATACATATATGTGTGTGCATGTGGTGTATGTGTGAGTGTTTGTATACATGTGTATAAGTGTGTGTGTGTGTGTGTATACATAAACACACACACACACACACACACACACACACACACACAATAAACACACACACATATTCAGGCTTGTATGTATGTTTGTATGTATGCAAGAATGCATGTTTGTATATGTCTGCCTGAATGTATGTAGATATTTACGTTAATGTTATTCTTTGATGGCAAACAAGTAATTTTTCGAATGTTTTTAATAACAATTTCCACTTCCATCCAACAAACATTAGTATTAAGATAACTGACGTCTTGAAAGGAAAACATTTTCAAAGCTATAACGGCTCAAATATTACAGTGATTAGCTTACAATTAACCTTTTCGGCTCGCTAAACGCTGACCTACTTTGTCACAATGGTCGCCATTATCAAAAGGAAACGCCTTCGCACTTTACAGTAGCCATCTTGCTGCCGAGTACATTATGTATATGTTGTGTTCTTTTCGCAGCTTTGTAAATGGGGAATGTGTATCTGTTTTCGCGCAGGCGCAGGCGTACTTTTCTGCTTGTGGTTGTGTTTGTATACATAGTGCAAAGATATAGACATGGATACATATATACTTATATATATATGATATATGGATATGTATGTACACATCCATATACGTACACATCAGCATCATTAAGTGTGTGTATGTATGTATATAATTATATATATATATGTATGTATGTATGTATGTATGTATGTATGTATGTATGTATATACACAAGTATAATACACATCGGGAAGATTTTGTTCATAGAATATTTTTACCCTTTAGTCCTATGCCTCAAATATTAACCGGCAACGTGTGTGTGTATGCACACACATACACACGCACATACATACATACATACATACATACATATATACATACATATATATATATGTATGTATATATATATATATATATATATATGTGTGTGTGTGTGTGTGTGTGTGTGTGTGTGTGTGTGTGTGTGTGTCTGCATACACACACATATACACACATATACATAGATGTATACATATATATATATATGTATGTATATATAT
>NC_069000.1:16660518-16660833 GCF_001194135.2 Octopus bimaculoides
TGTGTGTGTGTGTGTGTGTGTGTGTGTGTGTGTGTGTGTGTGTGTGTGTGTGTGTGTGTGTGTGTGTAATATACATGCGTCAGTGCTGGGATGTGTTTGTGTATATGAGCATATGCGCCTATATGTATGTAGTATGTATTATATAGTCAGTAAGATTAGCTCAGATGAAGAGAACTCTTAATGCAATTGTGAAGTAATTGATGAAGAGGATTTTATTCAGAGTTTTAGAATGTCCAATGACTCACTTTCCAATACATATAACACACACACACACACACACACACACACACACACACACACACACACACACACACA
>NC_069000.1:16661205-16664427 GCF_001194135.2 Octopus bimaculoides
TATATATATATATATATATATTTATATATAAATTTACATATATATATACACACACACGTACTGAAACACGCACGCGCGTGCACAAACACACAAACACTAAATATACACGAAAGCTCGTTTCTTCCTTATTTAACATAATTGAAGTAGCTGAAGCCAATTCATCTGTTCCTAGTTGACATTTATTTCATACTTTATTGGAATGGCATGAATGCCACAGTTGTTGTTCTCTTTAAATTTAATTTGTGTTGGATCCCAAAGACCCAGCTGCAATTCTCATTTCAAAATATATTAATTAATTAATTTAATTAATTAACTATGTCTAATCACTGAAAGTAGAAAAGAAATTATAAAAACACGTTTGAAGAGGAGAGAGGAAACTCATTAACTCATAAACAACAGATTCCATACAACATACTTATTGTCTTACCTTTGTATTGTTGAGTCATTTGGGGCAGGAGCTCTAGCTACAAATAGCCTGTATGAGTGGATAATGCTTGAGCTACATACTGTCTTCTTCATCTAGATAAGTTATGGCGAATCTATGACACGCGTGCCTGCAAAGACACGCCGCGTGCTTTAAGTGATTCGTGACGAACTTTGATAAAAAAAAATCTTCTGGCGATATTATGCTACAGAAAGCTTATCTTTAAGCATTAACCTGATACTAAAATACATGTGTACATCTATATCACTCTCGACTAACATTGATGGTTCGCCATCACTAATTTAGACAAATATAAAAGCATTTATACATTAATTAAGAAGCGTAATAATTTAACAGATAAAGTTTTGTGTTATATATCCAATTAATTTGTTAGAAATACTGAAAACAATCTTATAGATGGAACTAGAAATGCAGTTAAGGAAGACATCGAGCTCCACACTAATTATCTTATCTAGAAAAATCTAGAAAATCTGGAGATTTAATATGAAGGGAAATGATTTAGCGGATAACACACTGAATATCATACCTGGATTAATCTTTAGAAAATGTAGAAACGGGATTCTGTTGCGGATAGAGTACATAGTTATGTTGTTAATTAGTTGAGTCATTGTAAAAATATTGAGCAATAAAACGCTAATTAGTAACAATTAGGCAGTGAGGAAAAAAAGGATATCAGTCAATGACAAATATTACTTCAGTTATTCTGCTGTGAAAGCATTTGGCCTCGTGGTCAGGATATTGCACTCATTTTCGTGGTTTGGCGGTGCATTCTGTACTTGAGAAAATCACTTCATTTTGCACTACTCATTTAGCTGCAAATGAGTTCTAGCAATAACAAGACAGTTAAACCTGCGAGGGATCGGCGTCACGTACACGATGGAGTGTTGTAATGTCGGTCATTTGCACCCCACGGAAAGCCTGTCAGGCTCCGGCCTTATTTAATGATAGACCTAAATAAGTTTAAGCCTAAGTATGAGACATCTTCGAACATTTTCCAGTCTTATTAAAACTCTTCAGTCAAATATAGACGTTACTGCAGTTACTGAAATGATGATGAGAGAATCACTAAGTAAATGTGCAATATTATATACTACCATACCTAGAAAAGCGAAATGGTACAACATGTAAGTTCTTGAACTACAAATCATTATCTTATCTGGCAATGGATAAAAATGGATGGGACTGGAAGTAGTGAACGAGTTACAAAAGTGATTAGGAAACGTTTGCGATCAAAGTGCCAGCGGTAAAAATGCATTCGACCATTTCTTTAATGTACAACATGAAGGATCGCATTGTCAAGGTCTAGGTATTAAAAGACGAATGCACCAAAGCTGTTCGATATTTACAATTGTTGGAGATGCAGCATAGTAACAAGGCCTTACTTCGGTCTTTGATTGTGCAGGACGGGCGCGTGCCATTCCACTCCAAGCGGATGTGTGCAGCTTTACTGCAATACTTTCACCGACTGTTCGAGTAGAAACGTGAGCCAGAAGTTGTAGTGGACTTTAGTGTCGTCCACTGCGACCCTCGGCAGAAAATGCGGGGTGCTGTGAAAATTTAATGAAAGCAACTGAGATACGGACAACTCTGATCCGTTGCAGGAGAGGATAATCTCTAGGTTTAGAAATCTAAAACAAATATGGAAGCTAATGTAACGGATACGCGGATTGAAAATACAATAAAAGTAAAAAATGAAAACAAACAAGTTCGAGGTAACTAGTGTTGGCATGTATCGGTAAATTGCATTCAGCAAAGTTTGTAAATTTAAAGAAGTTCGAAAGCTGTAGGGAGACAACATTATTGAGGTTTCGATCAAAAGCTCTTCGTCGGAGTGGGGTTTTTTTTTTTTCAAACTTAAACTTAATGCAGATGTGGAAGAGGTGAAGAAAAAAAAAACGACGACGGAAGCGTTAAAAGGCATCACTTCGCAAGAGTTGGAGGATAGCTTCGAAAAGTGGAAAGCGCGTCCGGACCGATTCATTGCTTCAAATGGAGAATACTTTGAAGGCGATAAAAGTATAAAAATGTAAATCGTGAATAAAATAATATTGGAAAATTCCTGTTTCTTTGGGGTACCCTGTCGTATGTGAGCATATATTACTTGTATTCTGACATGAGTTTGTTGAGAGCAGTAACATTTTGTTGAGCTAAATAGGAAGCTTCTTAGTTCCTGGGAATAGAGTTTGCGCAATATTTTGGTAGTGACTTAGATTTTGAAGATTAGCATATGTAACTAGTTAAATGGGGTGGGGTTTTATCTACGTGCTGTTCATGAGTATTGGGGAGTATGTGCGTATATGTGTTGCAATACTGCTTCCTTGTTGCGCTCACAGATTGTGTACAGGGGTTGGCTAAAGAGACGACTATACAATTTCTATTAAGAAAGTTAACAAAGGAACTTATTCAAAGGCAAATGAAAGAAGAAAGAAAATGTAAGAGAGGAGAGTTAAAAAAGCTGATAAAAACGTCATCTGTTTTTTTTATAACTTTGAGAACATGCTTCTGTTTGTTGAAAGAATTAAAGTAAGCACCATTTGTATAATCAGTTCCTATAATATCATTAGGTTGTTTTATCTTACAATTGAAAAATTCTTAGCATACACTTCCTCCCAAAGTAGTGTTTGTACTTTAATGTTTGTGCTAATATACGATTTGCTTATACATACATGACAAACATGCATATACACATACATAATAAATATATGTATGCATGTTTGTGTGTGTGTATGTGTGTGTGTATACATACAAATATATATATATATATATATATATATATA
>NC_069000.1:16664437-16674851 GCF_001194135.2 Octopus bimaculoides
TATATATATATATATATATATATATATATATGTATACACAAACACGAACACTTACACACATATACATACAATGTGTGTGTGTGAGTATGTGTGTGTGTGAGTATGTGTGTGTGTGCGCGCTCATGTGTGTGCCCATGTGTGTGTACCCAAGTGTGTGTGCCCCTCTGTGTATGCAAATTCGTTCGTTAACCTCCTTGCAGTTATCTTGTACAAAATAATGACCATTTCCTATTCCTCTCAGCATTTCAGCCATCTTTCTGCGTTGAAACACAACCACTTCCTGCGTGCTGTTTAGTTTACCGTCACAGCCAAAACAGCTACTTCCTGTCTACAATGTTAAGCTGCTGGCTGTATTTCATACTGCCATTCTATCTCCCTGAATGTTTGTGTTTTTTTTTTTCATATTTTTCTTCTCTTCTCTGCCTTATTCTATCAGTAGCAATTCATGTATTCTTTCGCATTCCTCAATGGCTTCTTCTTCTTCTTCTTCTTCTTCTTCTTCTTCTTCTTATTCTTCTTCTTCTTCTTCTTCTTCTTCTTCTTCTTCTTCTTCTTCTTCTTCTTCTTCTTCTTCTTCTTCTTCTTCTTCTTCTTCTTCTTCTTCTTTCTCCTCAATTTAAAAAAAAAATTCTTTCTCTGTAAATCCCTACACTTTATGCCTGTCTTTATATCGCCTCCCACCATCCCTTATTTGTTGCCCATCACCTACTTGTATTCATTGCCTTTCCTTCTCTTCATCCACATACTTCCCCCACAATCACCACCACCACCATCACCACCACCATCACCACTACCACTACCATCACCACCACCACCACGAGCGCTACTACTACTACTACTACTACTACTACTATTCCTACTTGCACCCATTCCATTTTCTATTCACTGACAGTGTGCATCCCTATAATTTTATTACTAGTACCTATAACACGCAAGTGAAGCTGCTGTTCTGATTCTAAGTTTAAATAAGATATTTTCTTGTTTACTCTTTTACAGCTGTTTCAAGTTACCGAAATGAGAAAAACATAAGCAAAACAAAAAGAAAAAAAAACAAAAGATCAACGAAAAATTCCTCAGATTTTAGCATATAGTACATATAATAATAACAGGAAATGAAATTTTGAAAGAAAGTCAAAGTCAATCGAAAGTACTCCAAGTCTCACCCCACATAAAAACGAGAAAGAAGCAAATAGCATTTTATAAAGCGAACTTTAAAAAGTCTTCTCAGCATACGCAGAATCACACACACAATCAGGATCATACATATGTTTTAATTGTTGTCTCATATGTTGATATTTGATAGTTCAAAATAGCATTCTGTATATCGAACTTAATATATATTCTGTAAAATACATTATGTATGTAATGTATGTATGTATGTATGTATGTATGTATGTATCTAAAGTGTTAAAGTGCTTTTGAAAGCCATTCCTATTTGGAAGCACATGAGTGAAAACAGAGCCAAAATCTATGACAGTAGTTTGCACTTTTATTATTTGAATACTTCTTTCGTAAAATGCGTTTAACAAAGAGAAAAACTATCTTTTCTCCTCTCTATCTTTCGTTCTGACTCTCTCTCTCTCTCTATTTAATTTTGTATGTGTTGGTGTATATAAGTAGTATCTGTAAATATATATATAGATAGACATATGTGCGTGTGCGTGTGTGTTAGTGTGTGTGTGTGCGTCCTTGTGTGCGTAAACAGTTACAAACACTCACAAACACATCACACACTCATACACACACTCACAAACACACACACACATACACACACACACACACACACACACACACACACACACACACATTTTGCTTTATTCATTGTTTTATAACGAGCAGGAAATTAGTTGTCCCAATTATGTATATGTCCAATTTTGCTTGCAGTTACGTTTATAGTCAATGAAATCAACACTTTCGCTGTGTATTTGTACATATAATTACTTGCCTTCTAGTGACAAATAGGAACGTGTCAACCGTTAGAAAGTTAGAGGAAAATCTAGTACCTGAAAGACATTTAGTTTTGCTCTCTACTACGTCAATCCAACTGCTAACAAATCACTGGTTTTATTGTCGATGTAGAGACGATCAGTAAAATAGACAGTCGCTTGATTTTAAATTCGGAATTTTGATGGATGGATGAAGCCAAATACTGAAATTCCATTTTTTTTTTTACCACCATCTGTTGCAAGACAAATCCACATTTTCGTTCTCGAAAGCCAGCGGTCCTCAACATTTTTGACACCATGGTGTATTGAAAATTAAACAAAAATTACTGACGCCCATCGCATGGAAAGTCAGAAATTACTGTAGCTCTTCGCATAAACATTTTTTTAAAATAACGTTTTAAAGCTTAGAAAAATATATAACAAACTATCGATTATTCTAAACCTGCATATCATCAAGATACTTCTTCCTTTGCACCGTTTGTGCCACTTCACCTTCGCTTTAGGTATTGAGCTGCATGTGTCTCAGCTGGGCATGATATGAGACTCAGCACTCGAATAGCGAAGCCAAATATTTGCAATTCCACAGTTTGTTTGCTATTTTTTTTTTTTTTGCCACCAAGTGTCACAAAACTTACCTACACCTTCTTTCCTCTAGACCAGTGGTTTTTAAAAACTTTTTGACATCATAGTCTACTAAAGAGCAAACAAAATCACTGATGCATATTATATGGCAAGTTAAGCTTTGCATGGATTTTTTTTAAAGAATGTTCTAAAGTTTAAAAATTTATATATAGAAAACTATTACTTACTTTGTTAAAAACTACTAAACCCTGTTGCTTACTTTGAACAGAAGACAATATTTAATAGCACGCTCTCCAATGAGCTGAAGTATTACATGGATTTTCTAAAAGCTTAAATTACGTTCTTAAAAAAAAAAAGCCCGCTTTTCACCTAAATATCTCTTGCTTCTCACCGTTGACAACCACTTCTCCACTATTGCAAGTATTGACTTGCTGATGTCTCAGTTGGGTCTAAGATGCATCAATATGGTCTGTCTAGAGGTGTGGCTTGAAAAGGTCCTGAGTTCTTTTTTTTTTTCATTCCAGACTAACTTATTGACAGAAATTCAGTTTAGTGTTCGATTGTATTAGTTCATGTATCATGGTTTAATCAATATATTACTGATTCTTATGTTATTGGTAATAGAGGAAAATCAAAAGTAAATACGGTAGAGTTTGAAGCCACAAAAATTGAAAAAGGCCGAAATAAAATGTCAGGAAGCATTTAGTCCAGAGTTCTGATGTGTCTATCAACACATCGTCGTTTTAAACCAGTATTTTATTGGTTTTTGATCAACACCAGACATATGGGACACAAAGGTGAGCCATGATGTATTTGAACTGAAAGAAACGAAATATTTTTCAAATTCTCCACTGCTTCTGCCAATTAATCAAATTACAGCTTATTTAATTAAATAATTAATTCATTAATTAATTCAATTAACTATATCAATTAGTTTTGAAAGAAACAGATAGAAATCGCAGCCGGCTGAATCTACATTTTGTCAGAATTTACGTCAGAAAGTCGAGACTTTGAACTCTACCACCGACCTGGCGCCGTGTGAATGACCAGGAGTGCATTTTACTACATAGGTATCACATCCCACCTAGCTGTAAGGAGGATAACCACTGCAGCAGTATAGTTAGTGCAGCCATATAATCATCATAATCACCACCATCACCCCAACTGCCAGCAGCAGTTCCAATCGTTGATATATTGCTTGTCATTGATAGAAGTGAGATTCCTTTATAACTTCCATAATATGTTTTGTATTCTTTCTCGAAAATGTAACAATCCTTTCTACTATAGGCACAAGGCCTGAAATTTGGGGAGAGGGGTTAAGTCGACAACATTGTCCCCAGTGCTTGACTGGTTCTTATTTTCTCGAACCCGAAAGGATAAAAGACAAAATCGACTTCGGCGGAACATAAAGACGGACGAAATACCGCTAAGCATTTGCCCGACGTGCAAATGAATCTGTCATCTCGATCTGTACATTCTGGAAGCATGAGCCTTATTCTCATGTTTTATCAACAGTTATGTGTAGGCTGTCACCAATGTTAAACATCCTCTATATTTCAGATTTCAGCAAGAATTCTTTTCCCATCAAATATCTGCAATACATTTGAAAGGTGATTACTTTAGCAATTCTTTTATTGTGAGTATCTCGTCTAGTTTTGAACTGACGGAGCCTGGTTGGATGCTAGTAAGCACGACATGTTATGTATCTATCACCAGATGCATTGAGCAGTTTTTGAAAGAGTTCATTCCATGCGTCCAATAATCTTTTATTGACTAACAATACTTTATTTTCATCAATTGATTTTACGGTGACAGAGCTCTTTCTTCTGCGGTTTTCAGAATTCTTTGAGTTCTTTATAAACACCCTTCGCGTAATTTGATTGTGGCGCATTACAGATATCTTGCTCTGCTCCCATCACATCAACTTCGAAGCTTTCTGTGGTTTTTGTAGCTATCTGCAAGTATCTGTGTAAGCTATCCTGATCGATTTACTTTTAGTTTCACTGTTTGGTACATATGCATATCTGATTTCTTTACTGCAGTAGACTTTTGGGGTCAGAGTGATTAGTGGTAAATCCATATTCACATTTCCGGTCACGCTTGCCAAGCAGTTTTAGCCTTGTCGCACACAACTTGTCGAATGCATGACCATTGCTTGTCGATCACCAAATTCTCTTGTACATCATACTGCGTAAATATTTCTTTCATCTCTTTTATATTGTATTCTAAAAAGTGATATGGCTTTTTCTCTCTGTCTAAGCTTGACAAACTTGTCAGGCTACTTGTCTGTTGTACTTTTGGAGTATGTTGAAACTGATCTTCATCTTAATAGCAGACGCGTTCCATCGTCATTTTTCTACCAATTATCGACGCAAACGTCTCAGTAAGCTGTTTTAGCCCTGTGTTCTTCGTTATGGTGAATTTAGATCCTTATTCTTTTCATTCAATTTTCTGTGGGATATTTATGTGAATGCGACATTTCTCTAGATTCATTGTTAGTTGTGCAGGGTGATGTATTTTAAGGCTTTTTATCCCAATACGGTCGCGTAGTGTCTTAACATTCCATTGAGCTTTAGTTAATGTTCTTCTGATTCCTAACTCATTTCTCACTGTTGGAAATAGCTCTAATTAGCCCTAATAGCGCAGTGCTATGGTTAGTGACCCGAATGTTAACTGGGCAGGTACGAAGGTATGAGTGTGTGTGCGTGTGTATAGGTGCAAAATATATCTGCTTGTTTTCTTATTTGCGTGCATGTACGAATGTATGTATGTATGTATGTATGTATGTATGTATGTATGTGTGTATGTATGTATGTATGTATGCGCTCATTACATATAGCAGAATTTTTTGTTTGATGATGAGTCTTATCACTATTAATATTTTGAGTTTCTCATTTCATTATGTTTTTTTTTTTTTGTGATTGCAGAACAGATTTGAGTTGAAATGTTCATATGGGCCTGTCTAAACTAGGTGTTACAGGTGTTCACAAGTATACTGCACACCAGTAAAGATTATTTCACGTTAAGATAAATAGTCGAGCAGAAATTACGTCGGATTACTTGCCGAGAAACAGTGAGTAAGAGTGAGAGAGAGAGAAAGAGAAAGAGAGAGAGAAAGAGAGAAAAAGATAGGCAGACAGACAGATATCCACATGTACAGATAGTGAACGCCCGCTATAGAGAACGATGGAGGTTGTTCATATACTGTGATGAGGGGTTCCTTGTATTCGTATAAGATACAGGGATATTTGTGTCTGGAGAAGGTGCTTCGAATAAGGCCCAGTGTCTCTCTATGCTTGTAGAGGTGCCTGTCTTACTGGTTAGGGTGTTGGACTCATGATCGTAAGATTGTGGTTTCGATTCCTGGACTGGACAACGCGTTGTGTTCTTGAGCAAAACATTGCACTTCATGTTGCTCCAGTTCACTCAGTTGGCAAAAGTGAATAATTCATATGCCATGGAAACAGACGAATCGGCCCTTATGAGTCGGTATGACTCGGAAAGGAAAACTTTACTTTTACTTTTCTCTCTGTGCTTATTGTGACGTTGAAGAGTGCCTTTCCTTTACATTAATTCATTCAAAAGAGAGTTTCCACTTTTCGTTTGCTTTATTCATAGCTTTAGATCTTCAACAATGTTTTCGTGGTATCCCCTAGGAGCAAGTTTCAATTGTTTTGTAGGAGATATGCCTAAATATAACAAATATTTTTCTCTTTTTCCTCGAATAATAATTTCAGTAATTGCTTTCCTTTCTTCTATTTTTCAGCCATCATGTTAAAGAGCAACAGCAAATGTGCCTGTGTTTTTATCGTTGTCGTTTTTTTACATTATTAATTTCGGATTTATTGTGGACAATACTATCCTCATCAGTGTTACTGTCGTAGCTACTACTACTACTACTACTACTACTACTACTACTGCTGCTGCTAATGATGTTACTGTTGTTTTCACAAGTGCCTACATGAATGCCCGTATGTTTTCAATTTCTTTTAACATTTTTGTATTGACATTCTTCTTGTTACGGTTATTGCTGGAATTATTAATGTTACTAATGTTATTTTGGCAAATGTTCACAGTACACAATTTTTTTTTTTTTTTGGCTTTGTTTCGTTCTCTATTTTCTTTCCTCTCTCTCGTGGAAGAGAAATTTGTCTGGTACTATTTTGAGAAACAACCCGCCCCACCATCACCACTGTTGCCGAGGGAAAAGAATTTCTACCCTGAAGGAACAATAAATAAAAAATACATAAATAGCTACCCCTAAATAGGTAAGCTATTTCCCTGTTAAGCTCTGCTTCTTTTTTCCCTTCATTCGTGTCACTGTAATGAAATAAAAATCAACAAATCTAACCTTCGTCAGAGAAAGCAAATATTAAAACAAGTTAAAACAGAATTTATATCGCAACATACCACCTAACAAAAACAACAGACAAGAACAAAAATAACCACTAGCACCACCTCAAAAACCAACAACAACAATAATAATAATGGTTTCTGATTTAAGCAGAAAGCCAACACTTTGTAATGGCTGGTCTGTTTGTCGGTACCATCGAGCCCGGTGTTTTGGTTGACTCTTTACTTTATCGACTCTCGGAGGGATTTGAACCCAGAATTTAAACATTTGAAGCTAAATACCGTAAGACATTTTGTCCCACATTCAAACGATGCTTCCTAACCGAAATAATAATAATAATGATGATAATAATAATAATAATAATAATAATAATAATAATAATAATAATAATAATAATAATAATAATAATAATAATAGCTTATTATATGAGTGCTTAAATCTGTTTGGAATTGCAAAGAATGTAACGTGTTTCCTGAAGTTAAGTATGGAGGGGTGGAAAACTGAACTGAAGAAGCTCGAGCACCTTGGAATAATAATAATAATAATAATAATAATAATAATAATAATAATAATAATAATAATAATAATAATAATAATTCTTTGTGCTATAGGCATAACGCCTGAAATTTGGGGGAAGCGGTCTAGTCGATTACTGCTGGCTTTTGAATGCACTCATCTGAAGACGTGCAGGTGCACAGCTTTTGTTGCATCATATTAATGCAATAATATGAATAATGTGTGAAACTCTCAGCAATTACCAGCTGATGTTAATACACGGAAACAATTGCAGTGGTTTGCATTAAGACTTGTCCATTTCTTCTTCTTGTATAATAATATTTTTTGTAAAAATATATATATATGCCTTTAAAAGAACATACATATAAATATATTATTAGATATTAGATAATAAAACGCATGATTTATACCTGGTAGTGATTAATAGAAACCCTCGTACCTTCCAGCTTCCGTCTTTCACTAACCAGATATATATGAATACATGTGTGTGTGAGTGTGTGTGTGTGTGTGTGTGTGTGTGTGTGTGTGTGTGTGTGTGTGTGTGTGTGTGTGTGTGTGTGTGCAAATAATTAGTTAATTAGTTTACCAGTGAGTTACCACACGAAACAGTTCTACAATGGTTAATTATAAATCCTGCTGTCTATAAACATGATCAACAAATCTACCCAGTTATTTGTTGAGAGTAAAGACAAAAGACTTAAACAGTTCCCATTACCATCATTCTGGTATTTTTGGAAAGAAAAAGTGGTTGCTGTGTACTCTAGTTTCTTACTGGTCTTTATCTATAAGGCGTCTTATTATTGTATTACCAACATAACGAAATATGCTGACATTTGTATACATAAAGACCCTGACATTTTCAAATTGACAAAAAACTATTCCCCAGTGTTCTCCATGTGTAGATTCTTCAGAGTAGAGAATGTTGGATTCTTTAGCTGATTTTTTTTCCTTATGAATTACTTTCTCAGATATGTATACGTAGTATAGTCAAAAAGTATCCGACCTTTGGCTAAAAAACAAGTAATATCAAAAGACTAACCAATTTGATCTAGTCTCCTTCAAAGTATTTGCCTTGGGAGTCTACACACCTCTGCTAATGTTCCTGCCACTACTGGAAACATTTCTGGAAATCATTTTTTGGGCTGCTGTAGAGCTGTGCCGTCGAATTTTGACTCAAATCTTCTCCCTTTGAGTGCATTTTTTTTTAGTTTTGGAAATAGCCAAGAGTCACACGGAGCCAAATCTGGAGAATAGGAAGCCTAACGAACAAGTGGTGTGTTTTACTTGATGAGGAATGCTTGGATGACGTAGGTGACATGAAATGACTTAACTGCCCCATGGCTGATTTCAACTTCAGCAACCATCTCCCCAACAGTTACAAGATAGTCCTCATAGACTATTCTTCGAACCTTTGCATTCGTTTCATCTCTTCTGTTCGTCGATGGTCTGTCACAACGTGGCTCACTGTCCACTGAGGTGCAGCCATCTTTGAACCTGTGGACCCACTCCTTTATTTGTGATTTCCTATAGTATCGTCTCCAAAGACCTTCTGAATCTTCTCACTAGTCTGGGCGTGCGTATCCCCAAGTTTTTGACATAATTTGACAGTATCTTTGCTCAATGCGCTCGGTCATCTTGACTCAAGAAGAAAAGTCGTACAGCACATTCTTCTCGTCTGTTCCAGTTCCAGTTGATCCGATCGACGGAAAAACCTGCTCGTGAAATTAATGTGCAAGTGGCTGAGCTCTCCACAGGTACTACTCATTTTTTGCCAGCTGAGTGGACTGGAGCAACGTGAGATAAAGTGTGTTGCGCAACGCACAACGCATCACCGGGAATTGAACTCACAACCTTACGATCGTGAGCCGAAAACCCTAACCGATTTGGCTAGAAAGTGGCGACAGTCGACTTCAATAGGGAATGAGATCATATGCCATTCTTTGACAAGTACCTCGTCGATCAAGACATGATGTTTTGTTTCCTTTAACTATTGAGAAATATTTGAATAACTAGATTGCATTAGGTTTCAATAGTTCTAGCAACTGAACTATTTCCTCTGTGAATTACTGTATAAGAAGCTGAGTATTCCTGAGACACGCCTACCCTTAACATTATGATTATCTTCAAGCAAAATCAGCGTGATACAATATATGACAAGACTGGACTTTTCCTTTATAGTCACAATCCATCGGATGAGCATCCGAACAGTTTCTTTCTACTAACTTCATTTGACTCAAGGCTTGCGTAACCTAAAGCTGTAGTAAAAAGTACTTGTACAGGACATCCTGCAGTGGAATCGTGCTCGAGTTTCGTGATTGCGAAGCGAACTTGCTAACCATTAGGTCATGTCTCGATCTCTTTATATACATATACATACATACACACACATACACACACATACATACATACATACATACATACATATATACATACATACATACATATATATATATATATATATATATATATATACTCACACACATGCTCACACGAACAAACATATGCATATGTACATTTATTCTAACATACACAACGATATATATGTGTGTATGTATATGTGTATGCAGGTATCGCCGTATATTTGTATTAAGAAATATACTCACTCACAAAAAAACGCATACATATATTTACACATATGCGTGGGTGCGAGCTGCTTTTTGTGTTTGTATATACGTGATGTGTGTACATATGCATCTGTGTGTGTATACGTATGTATGTATGTGTGCATGTGTGTGTGTGTTTGTGTGTGCGTGTGTATGTGTGTGTGTGAGCGTGTCGGTTTGGCTGTCTGTTTAAGCGATTGAAGAGAATTTTAAATTCATAATATTAAACAGACTCAATTAGGGACGATGAAATAAGTTACAACAGTAAACCAAATCCACAATGAATAATTAATTTGTACACAAAATTATAACCCGAATTTAGAATTTTTTAATAAGATAAACAAACAATATGCACACATACAACACACACACACACACACACACACACACACACACACACACACACACACACA
>NC_069000.1:16681403-16686568 GCF_001194135.2 Octopus bimaculoides
TATAAAGTTGAAAAAACTACTTACAACAGGGATGACGCAGGCGTTCGATCATGTAAAACAAATAATAAATGAGTATATGCATATATACGTACAGGTATGTGCATACCTACGTCTATCTGTATATATAGGTGCATATCTGGGTACAGGACATTGCAAACAAAACGTAGACAAGAAAATAATAATAATAAGCAGAGTACAGAAAATACGCAAGCCACATAGAGAACATTTTCCTTCATCAGCTACCCCCATTTTAACACCGGCGTTTTGAAGAGTTGGGCAGGACGCATCGTTAGAATGGCTCTTCCCATGGACCGCAAATTAAATTTGTATACACAAATTAAACCTGTGCCATGGAGGCGCTTGTGTGAATGTTACGCGTGTGTGAGTGTATGCGTGCGCGCGTGTCTATGTGGTGTGTGTAATTATCATACATCGCTCTTAATTTTGTTATTAGAAGAATCTCACTATTTCACGAAAAGTGAGAATTCTAGATATTGACAGAGTAAATTATCAGCATTGAGTGAATATATGGGGATGGGATGCCAGTGTTTGTGTATGTTTTTCTCAATGTGTGCCTGTATGCGTATTCGTATATGAGAGAGTTGTATTCAAACAAAACGAGAACGTCAATGTTGTGATAGATGTTTTAACTTTTAACATCTAAATACATATTTACGTAGCACTGAGTTGCTTTGCGTGCATTAGTGTGTGTCAACTAAAAATAATCCTTTCTACTATCGGCACAGGGCCTGAAATTTTGGGGGAGGGAACTAGTCGATTACATCGATCCCAGTGTTTCACTGGTAGTTAATTTATCGACCTCGAAAGGATGAAAGGCAAAGTCGACCCCATGGGGAATTTGAACTCAGAACGTGAAGACGGACGAAATGCTACCAAGCATTTTGTCCGGTGTGTTAACGATTCTGCCAGCTTACCGCCTTTGTGACAACTAAAAATAATAAACTCATACATATAATAACGTCTCGTTAAGGTGGTTGTGATTGTCACTAGATATGATACGGTGTTACAATAAGGATCACTTTGCATCCAGTATAGTTAGTGAGTGTACGTGTAACCTTTCTTTGATTTGTGATCATGATTCACTTTCTGATATTACTCTTCGGTGTCTCCAACACACTGCAGAACTGGAAGCAATCCAACTGTCCTATATAAATTAGATTGCTTCTGTACAGCAGCTGAAACACAACGAGAGACTGAAAGCTTCGCATTCTGGAGCAAAGAA
The DNA here is from genome assembly GCF_001194135.2 of Octopus bimaculoides. Taxonomy (NCBI): domain Eukaryota; kingdom Metazoa; phylum Mollusca; class Cephalopoda; order Octopoda; family Octopodidae; genus Octopus; species Octopus bimaculoides. Next base: position 16,682,647 of record NC_069000.1, read on the forward strand.
AGTAAAGGTATGCAGTAATGTATATTTAGAAGATCTTAGAGAGATATCACCAAACTATGGCCTTGAAAGCTTTGTAACACTCCAAACTGGGTATCACTGCATAGTGCTAAGTGTATTCCCTCTCCCTCACAGCAGCAATAATCCGTTATTAGCGACGAGAGCAGTATTAATTCAAAATAACAATCTTTATATCATACTTAAAGCAGATATATTGTTGAAAGCTTGATATATTGCAGTTTTCGTTTCGAGAAAGTTCCACTTAAAGACGTATAGCAAAAACACAGAAATATATGTGTAGCAGGTGAAAATCATTCAGAAGCAGCAATGGCATTGTCAGATACATGTTCCTGCTTTTTTGAGTTTCGTCAGTAGCAAGTATCCATAGTTTGTTCAAAAGACCTTAGTTCTATGCTCACCTACACTGAAAATCATCAGAGATTTATTTAGAGTGGACGTCAATACTTTCAAAGAACAATTAAATGTTCTGTAAGTGTATGAATCTGATTGAGAAAACTATGAAGGCAGTGGCGTCAATTGCCCTTGTTCGTTTATTAGTTGAAACTTGCATTAGAATTGATGAAAGTGGCACACAGTATGGTCCAAGTCAACTAGATGGAAGCATTATAAGAGTAAAATCTGTATGGAAATACATATATAATGATATTTGTATATATAGAGAGACATACATAAAGTACATACAATAAGCAGAACAGTAAAAATATTCAAGATATTTTGTGAGAAACCTGCTCCTTCCTGACAAGAAGAATTCAAATAATTAAAAAACGAGGAAAATGCATATAAATATATTCACGTATTTGCATGTGTGTTTGTGTGTGTGTGTGTGTGTGTGTGTGTGTGTGTGTGTGTGTGTGTGTGTGTGTGTGTGCGTGTGTGTGTTTATGTGAATGTGTAGATAGATAGATAGACAGATAGATAGATAGATAGATAGATAGATAGATAGATAGATAGATAGATAGATAGATAGATACACACACGCACACAAATGTACTAGTGAACATAGGCATGTAAACGTATTCGTACAAACATGTATGCCTGTGAATACGTTTGCGTATATTAGCACACACGCAAGCACATACAAACATACATAAATATACATACACAAATACATACTTATAGACATAAATTCACACATACATACATACATACATACATGCATACATACATACATACAAGAATGCATGCATACACATATACATACATACAAGAATGCATGCATACATATATACATAGCATTATTCCAGTCAGACAGTCTGTCTGTGCTGCTGTTTATTTTGGCACTAAATCCGCTGTCATTTTCTTTTCCCCAAAACTAGGTTCTACAACAGGAAGAAATATTAATGTAAACTACAATTTCTTTGTTGACAGTTTAAAGATATACACAGTAAATATGTATGATGTTGAGAAATAACAGAATTTAATGGCAGCATTTTCAGCTGTTTCAGCTGATATACAGATGTATTTGACTAAAAGAAATATTCATATTTGATATTTGAGTACATGAAAATTACTTCCCGAAACCAAAAGCCCATTACATTAACAATCTTTCCATCTCTCTCGTTCTGCACATTAAGTGCTACAAATATCTAGGTTCTAATGAAAATGCATCTTATAACGGTGCTGTGAACAAAGTAGGTTTGTTATAAGACCAGGCAGCTTCCGACTGTCGTACGGTATCACTTAGAAAGAAAGCATTTACTAAGCTAAACAATATCAAAACCACATGCATTAAACAATTGCTCGAAAGTGAAGAGAATAACATCATATAAGACAGCAGTGAACTTTTCAAGGCGTACTCAATTTTCAATTACGTTATTTTTGACCCCAGAATTACTAGACAAGCGTACCTCAAGAAAGATAATTTAAACTCTGCGTACCTATATAAAGCTACGCATGGGCATACTTCCAGTGAACTCGAGAATGATGCTAATATTGACAGGAAGTAAAATTTCTTTTAACCGATATATATTACGTCACGTTTCCAGAGTTGGGCTTTTGCCATACGAGAGCAGTCGATAACTACATAATACCTACTGAATAAAATGGCAGTGAAAAGCTTAAACCCACAACGGCGCAATCGCAATAGCGATGCCATTATGTCATATATCTGTGGAAAAAGTTACTCATGTTGTGATCGGTAGCTGCCTAAAAATATCATTATATTATTTATTACCTTCCGATGCGACTCGGTGTTGCGTAAATAGTACACCCTGTCATCCGCACCGAAAACTAGTTCGTAGCAAATATAGAAAATATTTCCGTTCTTAAATATATACAATTCAAGAAAAGGAACCTTAGTGGAACATTCGTTTCAAAAACGGCTAAATGCAAATAAAACATAACCAGTGTAATACAGTTGTTATTTCAGATGCAACAGTAAAAAAATATGTTTACTTACAGAAGTTAGCGTCACTGCTATTGAAAATATTTGTCAAAAGTAGCGGGAAAGAGAACAGGGGCAGCCATGGCTGTGTGTTTATGAAGCTCACTTTGCAACCATGTGGTTTTGGGCTCAGTCCATTTGCCTGGCTTCGAGAGTAAGTGTCTTCTACTGTAGTCCGTGTGTGTGTGTGTGTGTGTGTGTGTGTGTGTGTGTGTATGCTTGTTCCCCCACCACCGCTTAACAACCGGTAATTTAGAAGCTCTACCAAAGGAACTGACAGAATAAGTATTACATTTAATAGATAACGAAATACTGGGGTCAATTTATTCGAGTAAAACTCTTCAATGCGGTGCTCCATTTTAGCCGCTTTCCAATGACTAAAACATGTAAACGACAAACAATTGACCAGAAATTTACATTTTCTAAATCCAGATTATATATTTACATTTGTACTTATTTGATATGTCTAAATATAAATAGCAATTATGAAAAGCGGGACATTTGAGGCGAAGAAAATGACCAGATAATACTTCTACAAATTGAATTCACAAGAGACTTGAAAACAGTTTGCATGTACAAATGCATTCAATCGTCAATTTTGTATACTGGACGCCAGCAGGTTTCAAGGAAGAATGCGCACCGCTTCGAGACCTTCCTCTCGACAGAGAGACAATAGGGTATATGTCTCTCTGTACTAGATCACCACTATGTTGCCTGGAGTACACCGGCATATCGTCTTCCTCTAGACAGTTCTGCAATGCACTGCCACCGACCTCACTAAGATGTCCTATCTACTAAATTGAATGACTAGTATTCAATCTTAAGTCCATTTCCGGATCACCAGCACCATTGAAATTGTAGAAACGTGCAAACCTGACTTACCATATAGGCAAATACGTACCTGTCTCACACCGACACATCACCTCTCCAACCAGGTTTCATCATTCCTTTTCAGACATATCCATTGGCTAGCTCTCTCAGCTGGATTTCAAGATGGCGTTTGCTTGACGATGATTGACGCCGTTCAACACCAGCCACCATTACAGTCTGCTTCCAATAAAAATCTCCACATCCAACTTTTACAGGAAAGTGTATTGCACTCCGGCAAGCATTTTTACAATCTCCTCGTCTTTCCTAACTTGAACAGCATCAATATTGTCTTCAATTGGAATAGCTAATTCTAAGAGAATTGCTTCTGTTATTATCCTAAATTTCAACGATGAGGCATTTATTTTCTTTGTTAATATCCAACCTTTTCTTTATCGGAAGAATTCAAAGAATTAATTAAAAAAACAAAATATTGAGTACATAACATAAATACATATTAACTCGCACACATGCATATATGTACACATGCAGACATATACACATCCATCCATCCATCCATCCATCCATCCATACATACATACATACATACATACATAACATCCATACATACATACATGCATAACATCCATACATACATACATACATAACATCCATCCATACATACATACATACATACATTTACGAGGCCGCAAT
>NC_069000.1:16687648-16688393 GCF_001194135.2 Octopus bimaculoides
ACATACATACACTTTATATACTAATAGTTATACATTATATAACTAATAGTTATACATTATAGTTATATATATATATATATATACAATGTGAGTATGTGTGTGTGTACATGTGTGTACACAGACACGCCACATTTATACCTATAACACCACCCGTGTGTACTCTGACTCATGTAATTTCATGCATTATAGATATGCTATTATCTATATATACATACACGCACGTATATACGCATTTAGGTATGTATTCACACATAGGTATGTTTGAAAATACAAACACACATACGCATTATATATATATACGTAAAGGGCACACATTCCAGCTATTTAACGGGGGAAAAATAACCAGACATATGAACTCGTATATTCTTAGATACGTGTATGACCGTCATTACAGGATGTACAGACGATCAAAGCCAAATGCAGTTTTGCAAATATACACTCTCAAAGGACATATAATCATACATGGATACATACATATATATATATATATGTGCGTGTATGTGTGCATGTGTGTGCGCGTGCGTGTGTGTGTGTATTCTTTTATTCCTTTATTTTTTGACTGCGGCCATGCTGGAGTACTGCCTTTAGTCGAACAAATCTACCCCAGGACTTATTCGTTGTAAAAGAGTAAAAGAGTAAAGAGAAAGATTTTCCTTCATTAACTCCCTTGTACCTTTCCCTCTGTCCTTTCCTCCCTCTCTCTCTCTTTCTTTCTCTCTCTCTCTCTCTCTAGTTCCTTCTCTAA
>NC_069000.1:16688403-16689229 GCF_001194135.2 Octopus bimaculoides
TCCCTCTGTCCTTTCCTCCCTCTCTCTCTCTTTCTTTCTCTCTCTCTCTCTCTCTAGTTCCTTCTCTAATTCTTCAACCCCTCTGCCCCCTACCTCTCTCTGTTCCTTCCACGTGCCCGGTGTTCGGACAAGCATGATCTTTCTTTCTTGGTCCGACCGCCGCCCGTACAGCACCTCTTATTTTCCTGTCTCCTGACTTTCATCTATGTTTGTGCCTCAAGGTTTTCAAGGGGCGTATTGAGCTGATTTTGTGCGTCACTTTTGGTCAAGCCTGTATATATATATATATATATAGATAGATAGATAGATAGATAGATAGATAGATAGATAGATAGATAGTGATATTTCACTTATTTCAGTCAATGGACTGCAGCCATTCTGGAGTAACTGCTTTGAAGGTTTTAGTCGAGCAAATCGGCTCCAATACTTCGTTTTTTTTTAGGCCTTGTACACTTCTTTTATAGCTCTCTTAGGGCGGACTGTGGAATTAAGTCGACGTAACCAAACCAACACTGGTTGTCATGTGGTTGTGGGGAGGGGGATGGAAAACAGAAACATACACTAGGAGCTTCTTACAGTTTGTGTCAACCACCAAAATCCACTTACAATGTTTTGGTTGACCCGAAGAGGTACTATGCTATGCAGAGGGACTGAACCAAAGATCACATGGTTGGAACGCAAGCTTCTCAGCCACACAGCTACGCCTAGATAGATAGATAGAAAGATAGATATATAGACAGACAGACAGATAGATAGATAGATAGATAGATAGATAGATAGATAGATAGATAGATAGATAGATTGAGAGAGAGACAGAGAGAGAGAG
>NC_069000.1:16689239-16689949 GCF_001194135.2 Octopus bimaculoides
GAGAGACAGAGAGAGAGAGAGAGAGAGAGAGACAAAGACAGAGAAAAAGATAAAAATACATAGATATACATACATACATACAGAAATACACACATGCATGCATACATACATACATACATACATACATACATACATACATACATGCGTACACACACAAATATTTGACACAGATCTCAAACATGGGTAGAAACACACCATTGTTGATGATTGGGCTCAGTCATAGTTGGCCTGGTACTGAACGTCATCTTCGTCGTCGTCATCGTCGTCGTGGCCGTGGTCGTGGTCGTCGCCGTTGTGTCTTCATCATCAACTCGTTGGGTTACAGGATCGAATTAATAATTAACCCATGATTCGTAGTTTACTATATAGCCCTGCAAATGTCATGGGCGTTGCCATTCATTCTTCCACTAAGAGAATGCATGCACTTTCAGATATATACCCATTAAGTACCCGTGTGCGTATATATGCGCGCGTGTGTGTGTGTGTGTGTGTGTGTGTGTGTGTGTGTGTGTGTTAGCGTGTCAGTGTGCGTGCGCGCAAGCGTATGTGTGTGTGCGTAAACCTCAACAGTCAACACATACATAGAAATTAACATTGACAACCCACATAACCATATTAACCGCATGCGAACATGCACATATACATGCATATATATATTATTTATATACACACACAAAAACACACACATATATACATACGTATATCTGTAT
>NC_069000.1:16690360-16691549 GCF_001194135.2 Octopus bimaculoides
ATATATATATATATATATATATATATATATATATATATATATATATAAATATATGTGTGTGTGTGTGTGTGTGTATAAGCGCATGCACATAGTTCATCATACTAATCTACATTATATCCACATATGCATACACACCAATACTCATTTCCACACATACATTCTAACACACATATATGCTCTTGCATACGTATACACACATACACCCAGAAATACACTTTTATATTCACACGCAGATGCACACACAAACACACACTCAAACACACACACACACACACACACACACACACACACAGAGAAAAGATGCAAAACATACCCAGATATACTTACATGCATACTCATACATACATACATCTTCATACAGACATGACCCACAAACAAATAAACTTACGGAAGACTCGGGCAACATACACGCATATACACACATACGTGTACTTGTATATAAACATATACGCACTTTCACGACATATATATGTTTTGTCACATACATGCGTACATTGACAGACATTCATAAACACAACTGAAAAAAGTCAGGACATACAAATTGAGGCACACGCATATGCAGAACACATACATACATACATACATACATACATACATACATACATACATACATACATACATGCATGCATGCATACATACATTGACATAAGCTTCTTTACCCTTTGAATGTCAATGTGGAAGATCATCGTTTTGTTTTATGGAAGATAGAAGTTGATGAGATGGGTGGAGAAAGCGGGCAGTGAAAGCGTGTGTTCGTGTAGTGGGGGTTAGGATGTGCATGCGTGATTTAGAGGTGATAAAGACGGGAAAAAAAGGAAGTCCAGTTGATATCAGATATATACATAGATATGTACCCACACACACAGACACACACACACACACACGCACGCACGCACGCAAACACACACAGTCATTTTTTTAATTAATTTAATGGGCAGAATAGAAAAGTGTATACACTCATGTATTCTCTTGCTTGTTTTACCAAACTCGTATATATGGCGCAGTTGTGGCTGTGTGGTAAGAACTTTACTTCCCTACCACAACCTTCTGAGTTCAGTTTCACTGTATAGGACATTACGCAAATATCTTCTATTATAGTCCCGTGTCAACCAAATCCTTGTGAATGGGTTTGGTAGACAGAAACTGAACGAAACCCCCTTTTATATATGTATGTAGCCTTGTGTCCTCT
>NC_069000.1:16691714-16694049 GCF_001194135.2 Octopus bimaculoides
ACAGAAACTGAACGAAACCCCCTTTTATATATGTATGTAGCCTTGTGTCCTCTGCTACCACTTAACAGCCGGTGTTGGCATGTTTACGTAGCAGAGGTTCGTAACATAACGGTTCAACTGAAAGAAAATTATTCAAAGCGGCGCTCCTGCAAAGATTAAAATAAGTAAAAGTGTGTGTGTGTGAGAGAGAGAGAGTGAAGGTGCGTGGCTTAGTGGTTAGGGAGTTGCATTCATGATCGATAGATTTTTGTTTCGATTCTTTGACTGAGTGATGCATTGGTCTTGAACAAAACACTTCATTTCAGCTGGCAAAAAATTAATAATCCTGCGACAGACTGGCGTCTCGTCCAGCGATAGACAATACATATCACAGAATTCAGGAAACCTGCCTGATGAGCCTTTGATCATTTGGCCTAGTGCCAATGTTAGAACTTCACTACAGTAGCAAGAGTGTCCACTAAAGTTCACTTTGCCTTTTATGTAGTATCTTTTCGTTATAGGTGCAGGTGTGCTTGTGTGAAAACCCGGAAAATACTAACAAGCACACATGATTATCACATGAACAGTGACGTAGACTATCTCTGCCTAAAACGAAAACTAGATGGCAGAGTCTTAACATCGATCCAAAATGCCTTTGAATGTAGTATCATATCCCTTTGGCAACCTCCTTTAACCACCAAGGGTCGAATTGCATCCCTTGACCAAGTTTGCATACATCCCATATAATATGAATTACAGAATCAAAAGAATACTCAATACATGATATATAGTGTATAGCAAGAAATATACCCCCTTTTCAAGTGAATAATTAAATACAGTTCATAAGGCTTGAAAGGTAGCTCCATGAGCAGCATTCCTGATAACCTTAAATATATGGCCTTAACCTTAAATACCGATGAGATATGATGTTGTAGCTAGGACACCATATGATGAAATCCGTCGAAGGATAACCCCGAGGACAAAGAAATAAGAACTCACAGTAAGGTAAAAGCCATAGCCACTTATAATAAAAAGGAGTATTGGTGGAATGTCTTAGCGAAAACCTCAATGAAATGTAAGCACAACAAATCTGATATAACGATTTGTGTACAGTTGTGGAAATTAGCTGTCCAGAAGATGTTAACATAAAGCTGAAGATCAGTGAAAAAGAGAATACCTACGCTGAACCATTGAGAATTCTACAGTTACGCTATCCAGTTTACAAGTTCAGGTTTATACCTGTAATTATTGGGGCCTGGGATATGTAACACACTGCCTGAATTCCAATCTTGATAAATTAGGCTTCTCAAAACCAGAAAGGAGAAAGCAAATTCGAAGACTACAGATCCAATCCATCACTGGAACTGTAAAAATCTGTAAAACTTTCTAGAAGTTTATCATTTTAAAATATATGAGCATGTTTAGATATGCAACTATATGCATGAGAATACATGCATAAAACAAAACATAGAACTCTGCATACATACATACATACATACATACATACATACATACCCTGTTGATGTTGAAATTACAATGAAGGCGCATTGGATCTAGTTTAGAAACCGATTCTTTCTCTATTGGCAAGAAATCTTGAAATAAAACTGAAAAATTACATGCATATATACATGTGTGTATTGTTTTTTTTTTGTTTTTTTTTTTTTGCGTTCGCGTATAGAGAAAGAGTTAGTGAAGTATATAGAGAAGGAAACCACACACATACGCTCAAACACACCCTGACACTCTTCTACCTCACTAATCTTTCTCCACTGCATTTCTACCGTCTCTCTCTCTACTCCTAGAATCTATTCTCTCTCTCTCAGTCTTATTCTCTGTCTCTCTGTCTCTCTGTCTCTCCCCCCCTCTCTCTCTCTCTTTTTCTTTCTTTCTCTCCTACCTCACGCCTCTCTACTATTCACGGCTTCAAGTGAACATTCTAGAAAAGTCAAAGAATAATTGGGTGTTATTTGGAAATGAGAAAACTACCGAAATATGAGTGTAAAGATGTCATAATTCAAAACTGGTATTTAGTGATGGTGTGGTGCTGGTAGCTCTCTGTTGTCGGGGTGGGTAGTAATAGTGGTAGTGGTAGTGGTAGTGGTTGTGGGGGGTAGGTAGTTGTGTACATAGTAGCTCTTAGTTGTGGTGGTGGTGGTGGTGATGGTGATGGTGGATTATGATTGTTTGTGTTGGCAATAGTAGTAGTTGTGATGTTTGAGCTGGTGGCGGTGGTGATGGTAGAGGTGGTGGTAGTGGTCGTGGAGGTAGTGCTGGGGGTGATGGTGGTAGGGGTGGTGACGGTGGTAGGGGTGGTGACGGTAGTAGGGGTGGTGACGGTGGTAGGGGTGGTGACGGT
>NC_069000.1:16694523-16698362 GCF_001194135.2 Octopus bimaculoides
GTGGTGGTAGTGATGGTAGTGGCGGCGTTAATAGTAGTAGTAATAGTAACAGGTGGTAATATTGGTGGTTGTTGAGGCTTTTGTGGTGGTGGTGGTGGTGGTGGTAGCGTTAGTAGTAGTAGTAGTAATTATAGTAGCAGCAGCAGCAGCAGCAGCAGTAGTAGTAGTAGTAGTAGTAGTAGTAGTAGTAGTAGTAGTAGTAGTAGTAGTAGTGGGTTGGGGGTAGGCGGTTGTGATTGTTCTTCTGGTTCTGATGGTAGCATAAAGCTGTATTTCTTGTTTAGCCCAAGGTCTGTGGTGATTGGGTAGGTCTATGATCAAAGGCATTCCAGCGTTTGATCATAGATTTCCCAATGTGTCTGTTGTTTTAAAAATGCAAATATTTCATGGAATTTGGCTGCTATTTCTAGTACTGAGGGTCCCTCGTGGACAGGCCGTAGTTGTGAAGTGTTGGTGGTTGAGGTGAGAGCAAGAAAGGTGAATCTGGGTGATGGTTGTGATGATGTGGCTAGTTATGGTGGTGGTGGTGGTGGTGGTGGTGGTGGTGCTGCTGCTGCTGCTGCTGCTGCTGCTGCTGCTGCTTCTGCTGCTGCTGCTGCTGCTGGTGACTGCGATAACGATCGTGGAGATAATCACCGCGGCGGCGGCGACAGCGGTAGTGGTGGCGACGACGGGTGGGTGGTGGTGGTGGTAGTGGTGGTGTTAGTACTTGTAGTAGAGTCAAATATGATGTCCTTCATTGACAGAAGGCAATAAGTAAGTGCGTATATATGTGTGTGTCCATGTGAAAACAAGCATGATTCTGTGGCTGGGTCTATATTTCTATGTGTTTATGCGTGTGGGTAAAACTATGTCGTTTTGTGACTAACTCTAAGTGTGCGTTTATGTGTATTTGTGTAATATGTTCGTATATGTAGGTTGTTATGTTTTGGTTTATTCAAGAGAAAGTGGAGAGATCTTTTAGTGAGATTCATGCGGCGAATGCTCAGTTTAAATATCCTTTAAATTGACATGCATAGAGAAAACCTGAGCAGAGATGGAATTCCAGAAAACTGACATTCCGGGACGCAGTACCCGACATTATGACACTGTATTAGAGATGAGAGGAAGAGGGGCAGACATTTGGGTGTCGTGTGGGTCTGAGAAGTGATGGTACGAATCTAGCCAGTTCCAAGCAGCCGAGACTTAATGTAATAGAGATAGAATCGTAAGCTCTTTTGACAGAATGACCTGTGGTATTTGTTCAGGACCTCTACGCTATGAGTTCAAAGCCTGCCGAGATCAACTTCATCTTATCATCCTTTCAGGGATGATCAAATAAAGAACAACTTCAAGGCGGCGGATTGGTAGAACTCTTTGGAGTTCTTGGGTGGTAAAGCTTAATCCGACGCTCGTTTCAACACCGCGTATGGATGTGTGTATTTGTGTGTACTTGAAAGCATTTGCATCTGTGCAATTGAACATGAAGTTGTGCTTGTGTGTATAGACGAGTATTCGAGTGTGTGTATGGTGCATGCATATATCCATGTGTATGCAAGTATTGTGTGTTATGATTGTGTGTGTTGTGAGTGCGTGTGTGTGGGTGGGGTGTAGATATGACCTGTGATCAAAATCAGCAGCATTCAATGACTGAAACAAGTAAGAGATAAAAGATACTGCAACTAGGATTGCATTATTTAACATATCATTTCTCTCTAACATGGGTCTATGTCTGTTTTGTTTTTGAGATCGAACAACCACGCAGAAGTTCTGTTTGAGTTGATGTTTGTGGCCGTGTCAATTACACCAGTTGTAGTTAAAAAACACACAAAGAAACAAGATATTAGTTCCTTCAGGGAAACCAACAAACGCCTTAGATTCGATTATAGGCTTATGACAGGAATATTTGGAAGTTGAAAACACCTGGGAATTGAAACGAGGCTGCTAAGTTTTGATATTCAGGATTTGTGTTTGGGATCAGTGACGTCACTCATTAGCCAATCTGATCCCTAGCTGGAGTCACTGTGTCAACACAAACGCAATTCGCCTAAATATTGATCACGTCACCAATGAATCTGATCATTTGAACATCTGATAAACAGAATGTGATCAACAAATTGTTCTTTTGTTACGACATTTGTCTTGAACAGACATAAACTAATAAATAGGACTCTTTTACTACCAGCAGACAGTGTACTCTGACTCTCATGCTGCTAAATACAACCACTTATCTTTCTGTTTCATCCTTGTTGTGAATACCTGTTCAGTGGTTCGTTGTAACGAGATCCCATATTTTGTTAACGATAAAGAAATATTTTTTCGCTTAAATATCTCAAGAGAATTTGTATTCATTTGATCTACATCAACACGATGCTGGATCATAACACAGTTCACGCATCCAGAGAAACATCTTATCGTATGTAACAGGCTGATGCAAGTTTAAAAATCTTGTCTTCGAATGTCGATTATTACACAAAACACATCATACGACCCGCAGTTCCAGATCCACTTTCAATGTCACAGGCCACCTCACTTATAACTTTAGATATATGGTATTAAATACCAACTCTGTGAATTATTATTGTACATAGAAGAAACCGGTCGTATGCTAGCTGACAAGTCTATAGAGCAATTATTGAGAGTCAGCATAACTGCAAACGATTGCTTAAATTCATTGCCAGTTAGTTCAATTCTCACTGGCCACTCTCACCTCCATCTTGTGGTTTGTGGTCTCCTATACTACCATGGCACTTCTATAATATGACTTCTTCATGAAAACGTTTAAAATACCGTTTAGAGACTACCGCTCCTAAGTGGGTTACTGAAATGACAATAATCGAATAGTTTTCTTATAACCACCCCTAACCCCAACCCACACAGACACGCACACATGTACATTCGCACAATCACTCTTGCACTCAGCTATCACAACGTCTATGACGACTTGTTTACACCAAAACAAAGTTGTGTCTACCGACACTCCCTCATTCGTACATCCGCTCAACCAAGCAGATGTGACATATCAATACCATACTCGTGCACATTTGCATCTGTTATGTCAATTTCACTTACCAAATACCACTCCCCATTCACAGATAGCCTTCTTTCATACGCAAACAACCCCCCCCCCTCTACTCATTCACTTAATTCTTTTTGCAGATGGCTGACACTAACTCATCCACAGCATATTTATATCCTGCCAGAAAGCATACAATTTGCCCGCTTTCCTTCTGCCATGGCTAACAAGATGGTTCTTTTAAAAATACGCATTTTGTTCTACTGATATTTTCTTTTTATTCTCTTCTTCTCGGCAATACTAAACTGATAAAGGACAAAATATCTGCAACATCACCGTTTGCTTTTTCCTTCACATCACTTTTGAACTGCTGCTCCTTTTCGTTTCCCTTCTTGTTTAACTCAGCTCATGATTTGCAACCATTTTCTATTGGGCAGTCAATTCAGTATTCCTTCTGAATATGTTTATGGATAATACATACATACATGCATACAGAGAGACAGAAATACATGCATACATGCATACATGCATACATGCACATACGCACACAGACACATACATATATGTATATAAATATGGATTACGAAGGGGTGCTGAAAAGTCACAGGCTTTGAGTAAAAGAAAATATAGGAGGATCAGTTAATTAAGATTTTATTCTAAATATTACCCATCTCAGATTCACACAATTATTGCAGTAGTCCTTCAGGTTTTTCTAAGCCCTGTAAAAGAACTCGGAAGGTTGAGCCTCCCACCAGGCCTTTCGCGATACCATTAAAGCCAGGAACCCTTCAGCATGCCCCGTGTGTATATATATATATATATATATATATATATATATTTATAT
>NC_069000.1:16698465-16699877 GCF_001194135.2 Octopus bimaculoides
TTTTAATTATATGTATGGAAAACAATTAAATTTTGGAAAAATTAAAAGAAAAGTTTTTTAAAAGAATATTTATAGTAAAGGATAACTAGTCTAAGAAAATAACATTCTTCCACTTCTCTAGGGACCAATTCTGTAGGTTTTTACTGAAATCTAAACGCTTTGCAACGTTTGTTTTTGAAAGTAGTGGTTTTCTGATTGCAGCCCTCCCGTGAAATCTGGCCTTGTGCAGCTCCCGGCGAACAGTTTTTGTGGATACGGGGTTCCCGAGGGGGTCATTAAGCTCTGCAGTAATTTTGGGAGCTGTACTTTTGTGATCCTTTCTAATAATTCGCGTAAGAGTCCGACGGTCCCTATCTGAAAGTTTTGGTTCCCTTCAAGCGTTTTGTTTCGACGAGGAGGTTTTTCCTTTTTTTTCAAAGGCTGTCATTACGTTCGAGACTACTTCTTGATACACCAAACATTTCGGCTGTTTTCGTTACACTAGCGCCTGCCATACGAGCACCAAGAATTTGACCTCTTTGAAAATCCGATAGATCTGTCATTTTAATGAATTTTAATTGCCTTTTTCTGATGATATCTGAAAAGAAACAGCAATTTTAGCAAAACATACTAAGCAACACTAATAATAAATATAAAAAACATAAAAATAAACAAGCTTTTGACGGTTTTATAGATATTTCAAAATTATGATGCTATGATGCTAGGTGTTTCCATTATTTTGTCCAAACCCTGTATATATATATATATATAAATTTTGATCAGTTTTCTAAGCAAAAATAAGAGAGAAAGTGATTTATTCAAACAGTGATATAATTACCGTTTCGTTCCAATATCTTCTTCCACCTTGTGGGCAGATCCACTATTCCATGCTCAAAGAATTTCCTGTCTTTACTAGTGAAAATCTCTTCGAGGTGAATTTATACGTCCTCTTCGGGGTTGAAGGTCTGTCCATTGAATGAATTTTGAATAGACCGAAATCCGAAGGTGCAAGATCAGCTGAATATGGATGTATATAAGTGTATACGACACGAAAATTTTATGGAGACTACAGATATTTTCTAACACACATAAAAATAAATTTATGTAATATGCTATGTGTTATGTAATTTTCTTCCTTCATGGAGACTGCAATGAATATAAGCCAACTATCTTCAGACTTCGATATTTGGATATAACCCCATAAATTTATTCAAGAATGCTAGAAATTCTATCTTATAAAGATTAAATTGTTTGATATACTCTCTGGCATGACATAGTTTACAAAACAAGAATTTGTTATTTCACAAGGCCTTATTATGAATAAACATTCGTACACACACACACACACACATATATATATGTGTGTGTGCGTGTGTGTGTGTGTGTGTGTGTACGTGTGCGCGTGTGAGTGTGTGTACGTGTGGGTGCGTGTG
>NC_069000.1:16699887-16702468 GCF_001194135.2 Octopus bimaculoides
ATAGATAGATAGATAGATAGATAGATAGATAGATAGATAGATAGATAGATAGATAGATAGATAGATTGATAGGTAGATAGGTAGATAGATAGATATATATATATATATATATATAGATAGATAGATAGATAGATAGATAGATAGATAGATAGATAGATAGATAGAGGTAAGTAGGTAGCAGTTAATGAAGTAATGAATGAAGTATGCAAAATTTCTTCAATGAAATATCGTTTGTGTCTTTGGTGCAGCTTATTGTTTTAGCATTTCATTCTACTATTGCTGGCAAATGTGCTTCTTGGCAATGCTAAGTGTAACTGAGGATGAAGAATTATGGCACTGGGTGTGCTTTATCTGCCAAAATAAAATCGAATCAAAGCTTTCTGAAGAATACCAACACATCGATTTTGTTGAGTTTGTATCATCCTGGACATGAGTCCACTATCACGGAAGCTAGCAGTTTCGAGCCTGTTTTCAGATGACAATAAAAATGTATGAGCAAATTATGCAACTTGCAGTATCTGAATCGTTAAAGTGGAGATTACGTCTATCCATCCATATTAGTATATTTATATCTATATCTATTTATCTCTCAATGTGTGTGTGTTGGGGATGGGAGTATATATATTATACTCTTTTTTTTTGTACTCTTTTACTTGGTTCAGTCATTTGACTGTGGCCATGCTGGAGCACCGCCTTTAGTGTGTTTGTGTGTGTTTGTGCACGCGCGAGTATGTATATACGCTTGAATACATAAATGCATATAACTAAACTAGACCTTTAAGATTCACTTATGAAATAAATATACATCTCTTTCTCTCTCTCTCTGTCACTCTCTCTCTCTCTCTGTCTCTCTCTGTCTCTCTCTGTATATGTGTATACATAGAAATGTATTTATATATATATATATATATATATATATATATATATTTATATATATATGTGTGTGTGTATATATATTATATATAATCAATGCGTGTGCATGTTTGTAAGTATGCTTGCATGCATGTAGCTATGTATATATGTAGGAATATACCCTTATGCTTCCTTCTTTCGAATACGAAACTGATTAGAAATTGTAATTGTACCCTTTTAAACACCTGCCACTTACTCCCACCCTTCTACTGTGACCCCTCTATATCCTATTTCAGTATTAACTACTTCTCCCGACCACTATCCACATCTTTACTCTAATTCAAATCCTGACCAATGCAGTTCATTTTTACCGTCTTCTTTTCATAATCTTTAATCCTTCTCATGGTGATTAATCCCAACCCATCCTTTCAAAGCAGTGAAAGAAACTTTAACCCTATTCGTGGTTTTTATCTTTTAGTTTAAATAAGCCCTCATCAGTAAAATTTTTCTCAAAGATTTATCATTGCACACGCATTGAATTCTTCATTCAAACATTGTTCGCTGTTTTTATGAATTTTGAAACATCTAACATTTAACTGTGTATGAGAAAAGCGAAACACGATACAAACGAACTCAAACACTTGAATCCTTTCATCAGTTGTCGACCAACCAATCATCATAATTTCGACACACGTTGTACGCGTATGTGTGCGTGTGTATGTATATAGGTGTGTACATATGTGGATGTTTGTATATGTCTTTATGTCTATATATGTGCATAAGGGAATCTATCTCGGGAAGTGTATGTGTATACATGTGCGTCTCAGTGTGTTTGTGCATGTTCTTATATGTATGAGTGTGTGTGTGTGTGTGTGTGTGTGTGTGTGTGTACATATATGCGCGTGTGTGTGCGCGTGGGCATGTAATTCTATGCCTTGTAGAATTAGCAGAGATCTTTGGCTTACTTCTCTTGGTTCATTTATTCTTGTATTAAGTCCGCTTTCTTTCACTGTTTATTTTGTTTTGTTTTGTTTTCTTTCTTTCTTCAGTATTTATTCACCCTGGATATGAGGACACAACGAATAATTGTTGCTCAAACTCATTTAAAGTTTATCAAAAACATCGGTTAGAATAAATTATTCTAATTAGGTTTACAAAATTTCTTGACAAAGATGTAATTATGAATTATAGCTAACAATTAGTTCAAGTATGTGGTTTGGTATTACTCGAGTGTTTGGTTCTATACATAGTTTGGAATTATGTAACATTAGAATAAACGAAGCGACTCTTGCAGATTGTGAAACCGACCACTGCATTTCCATGAATTTCCACAGCAACATGAAATTACGAAAGTTATATCAACCTTGTTTACGGAGTTAGTGAGGCTTGATGCACATGTAACGTACACTCCTGCACAGCAGGCACCTCACAGTCGATCCAACAGATTCAGACAGACAGATATATGCACCTACACAAGCACACACACACACTGCTACACACAGATATACGTGCAGAGGCTCGTAACTCACCTACGCATGTACGAATTCGCACACACACGAGCTAAAAGTGTGCCGTTCTATGTATGTATATATTTATATGCATATATATGCATGTATATGCATGTGTAAAGGGCAACAAGCTGCTATAAGGCTAGAAAAACTAAGACCCAACAACATGTGTGTTCATATATATGTATATATATATATATATATATATATATATATATATA
>NC_069000.1:16702478-16704278 GCF_001194135.2 Octopus bimaculoides
TATACTTATATATATATATATATATATACATATATATATACATATATACACAGATACATATACATATATATACATATATATCTATATACATATATAGATAGAGATATACATATGCATATGTATGTATGCATTTATATATGTATATATACATATACGCATAGATATATATATATACACACATATACATAAACATGCATACATATTTATATATATAAAATATAAATTCATGCATATATACATCTACATACATACGTGCATAGATAGATGCATGCATATTTGAATACATATATACATACATACAGACGTGCGAAGAAAGTTTAAATGCAAAAGGAGTAGTATTCGATATCTCAAAAAGTAGGGTGTGGTATATTTTTAATAGGGTACTTGTGTATAAATAACCTATTGAAAAATATATGCATTCGTTTATTCTTTTTTTTTATTTGTTTCAGTCATTTGACTGCGGCCATGCTGGAGCGCCGCCTTTAGTCGAGCAAATTGACCCCAGGACTTATTTTTGTAAGCCTAGTACTTTTTCTATCCGTAAATTTTGCCGAACCGCTAAGTTACGGGGAAGTAAGCACACCAGCATTGGTTGTCAAGCGATGGTGGGGGGGACAAACACAGACACACAAACACACACACACACATACACACACACATATATATACATATGTATACGTATGCATATTAATGTATGTGTGTGTATACGTTCGTGCATGTATGTGCATGTGCATACATATATTTATACATAGATGCATACACACATATTTCTAGAGAAAGAAAAGGGGTAAAAAGAGTGATACACTCATGTGTGCACAGTAACATTTGCATACATGGCTCTGGCGACTTTCCTATCGTTCATAAGGTAGATAACGAGATACTGAAAAACACAGAAGCAATTAAGAAAAAAATATAATAAGTAAAATATAAATATTGACATAGGGAGGAAGGTGGTGGGGGGGATGGGTAAGACGATGTTACTCTTCATAATTTGACATCATACTGATTTTTATCGTATACTCATTAGTTGATGTAAAACCGGAAATACACACTACCGCCATTCTTATTCACATACTCTTTAGCTTTCACTGTACGCTGTTATTGATGTCGTTGTTTGTTCGTTTGTTTGGTTGGCTGGTTGGTTGGCTGGCTGGTTGGTTGGTTGGTTGGTTGGTTGGTTGGTTGGTTGGTTGGTTGGTTGTTGCTGCTGCTGCTGCTGCTGCTGCTGCTGCAGTTGTTGTTGTTGTTGTTGTTCATGATGATGATGCAGATGATAAGCAGTTCCGATTCAGATCTGAAATCAGCCAGGAGCACAGCAACATTATTTTCAGAGATAGTGTATATAGGATTACATTACCCAATGTGTCCATTCTCTTTGTTGCTTTCGTTTTTATTTGTTTCCTTTTTGTTGTTGTTTAACCTAAGACCACTTCTGATCCACAAACATACCCATATATCAACAATGTTCCCGCTTTCTTATGTCATTGTATATCAAGGACTACATTATATAATGTATCCTTTGTTTTACAAGACCGTAAGGTATATAAAAGAAATGTAGCTACTATTTTTATCAGGGTGACTAACTACGTAAAGACTCTACATAATCGTCGGGCCTGCTAGATGGGTCTTTGAAGAAGACTTGACTGATGTTTCTATTTGGCTCAGTGACCTCGTGATCCCAATATGGTTACATTCGTTTAATCAATGATCCTAAGATAAACTCTAAGGCTGTAATATGGCAAAGTCGTATATATATATATATATATATATATATATATATATATATATATATATATATAT
>NC_069000.1:16704817-16713787 GCF_001194135.2 Octopus bimaculoides
TAGATATATATATATATATATATATATAACCCATAATGCATGCGTGGACATACAATAGACGTGTGTGTGGTTTCTGGCAGAAGTTCTAAATAGAAATGAAACCAGTTGAACCGATATTTCTCTTTCTGCTGACGGAAATGTGTCTTTTATTCCCCCCCCCCGCCTCACCATATTTCATCTTTTATTTGTGACAGTCATTTAGCTGCGGCCATACTAGGACATCGCCTTGAAGAGTTTAGCCGAACAAATCTACCCACTACATATTTTTTTGAAAGTGTGGTACTTATTCTTTCCTCTTTACCGAGTCACTAAGCTAAATGCATCTAAACAAACCAACACCGGTTTTTATCACCACAGACAACAACAGCAAAAGCACCACTAACATTAACCATCAACCAAGGGTCTTTAATTCCCCCTCAAATTAAATTGTACCATCTTCCAAAAAGAAGAACACATTGTATAATGTAGTTCTGTATAACTGTAATGAGTGGTGGTCATAGCTGAAAAGCTTTTGCACAAGGCTATCAAACAGAATTGACCCAGGGCTGAACAACACCAATGCAACAAGACTAAGATCACTAACAGTAACACTGGCACCATCACCATCACTACCGAGACGCAAAAATAAACTTGTTGAACTACCAATCTCTCTTGTCCTCTCTCTCTCTCTTGTCCTCTCTCTCTCTCTTTCTATCTCTCTTTCTTTTTCTCTTTCTTTCGCTCTCTCTCCTTCTCTCTCTTTCCTCTCTTTCTATCTCTATCTATCTCTGTCTCTCTCACTCTTTGCCTCACTCTGCTTCTCCATCCGTTTGAATTTTTCACTGTCGTTCTATCATTCTCTCCCTCTCCTTCTCTCCTTTATTTTCTCTTTCACTACACAGCATTAAGAAATACAACAACAGCAACAACAACAACAGCTACCGCAACAGCAACTAAAACAACAACAACAACAACAACAACAACATATACAAGAAATCTGTTATCTAATGATGCAGACAAAAATTAGCCGTAACAAATTCTTGCTTTGTTCTCTTTCGGGACCAGTTGGTCACGCTAGACGTTTGAGCAACAAAATTCTTTAAACGGAAGATTTATTTTCCAACGAGTTTCTCTTGAATAAACCGGAGCTGAATGAGAGTCGGTTGTATTAAAATTATACGATTCGATTGTTAGGTTCACAAGTTAACCTTTCGGAGATATTTAGTTTAAGCTTAAAAAATCATTTTAGACCGAATACTTTTCGGAAAAAGTAAGGAATATGCTGTGTGGCTACAAATGTAATATTTTCATTTACTTATTGTTAGATTACTGAGAGGTAATATTGGTTTCAAATTTTGGCTCGAGGCCAGCAATTTCGGGGAGGAGAAAGTCGATTTTATCGACCGTAGTGCTACGAAGAAGGAATGAACAAGAAACAACGTACTTACTACCACCAATAAAAAAATATCTTTTTATTTATTTGTCTCTCTTTTTCTTGCTACGCAATTGGAGCTTATGCTGTTTAATAACAACCTCAAGTGTAAAGTCCGCACTTTAAAATCGCAAAACACTTGAAATTCGAAACGAAATAACCAGCATGTCGAAATAGTAACCTAGATAGTGTTCGCTTTTGAACCGCCCACGTATTTAATATCGTCTTCATTAAAGAGAGGTATTACACACACACGCACACACAATCAGACACTCCACCACACCCACACACACTCAGAGTACTACTTATGTGCATATATATAGGTATGTGTGTATATATACATATATATACGTACATGTGTGAGCGCGTGTATGTGCGAGTGTATGTGTGTGTACGTAAGTGTGTGAGTATGTGTGTGTTTGTGTTTGTGTGTGTGTGTGTGTGGTTAAAATTCAGTGCTTTATTTGTTGTATGAAAACACCAAGCATTCAATTAAAGAACTCAATATTTACATACATTCACATACATTCGTATGTATATATATGCATACATACATGCATGTATGTGTATATACATATTTATTTGACGGGCTTCCTTCAGTTTCCGTTTACCAAATCCACTCAGAAGACTTTATTCGGCCCGAGGCGGTAGTAGAAGACCCTTGCCCAGGAGTGGCATGCAGTGGGACTGAACCTGGATGCATGTGGTTGGGAACCAAACTTGTTACTACACAGCCACGCCTGATAGATACATATATATATATATATGTGTGTGTGTGTGTGTGTGTGTGTGTTTTCATCATTTACTTTGTTTCGTTCATTAGACTGCGACCATTTTTTGTCAACTGTTTTAATGCATGATATCTATTTAATAGTCTCTTTCGCCGAACCACCAACACCGGTCAGTTGTCAAGCAGTGATGGTGGATAAAGACAGCCACAAAGGCGAGCACGCGCGCACACACACGCATGTACATGCACCTGCACACACACAAATATGAAATCGAAACACTGAGTTTCCGGCTACAAAATCTACCCACAAATCTTTGGTCGGTCGAACCTATTGTAGATGACAGTCGCCCAAGGTGCCACGCGGTGAGATTGAAATTGGAACCATGTGGTTTGGAAGCAAACTTCTTACCACACAGTCATATGTATAAGTGTGTGTATGTATGTACATGTATATGTATTTGTGTGTTTGTATGCATGTGTGTGTGCGTGTGTGTGTGTGTATACATATATTTAGCTCAAATTTACAGAAAACAGAAGACGAAGACAGGTGTAGGAACAACAAGCAGGTGTATTAGTTTATCGCTTGGGAAATGAAAAAAGAACGGAGAGGTATATGTACATGCATATGTTTGAATGTATGTAGGGACGTACGTAGATCTGCTTCGTTATGGTTCACCTGGGATTAAACAAGAACATAAGCAACAACAGATTTAACTGTAATAGGCAAACCGTAACTAGAATGCCTCGAAAGAGACTCACCATGACTAGAATGCTTCCAACCATATCTGTTTAACCAGGATGAAGCAACGATGTATGCGTGTATACAACGTATAGATGATTTATTAAAAATCACTAAATTAACTGGCTAGCTAATTCGCTCCACGTGATCTCGGAAACAATTCAGAATTCCCGAAATATATTTCTCAGTCAAGGCGTAAAAGCAATCGGAGACAAACTACCAACATATAAGAATAGGTCATGACACTACAGCTTTTATATCAGAAAATCTTCACATTAACCCCGACAACATCTTTCTCTAAATGTGTCAATGAAGGGAGCGTTCACGAGTTCGATTAATAAATTGGGTATGATTGTTGACGTTCAGCAAACCGTGGTTCTCCCCTCTGACTTACATCCTCGGCACAGCAGTAATCAGTCCTTCTTAATTCAGAACTCTAGACAGCGCTGATTCCAATCAGTGCAACATGGAGAACGAGTAATTTGAAAGAACCTCAGATGCGTTTGTATATCTTTGAAAATGATTAGAAATTAGAAAAGATTAAATTGGTGCATGCCATAGACCGCTACGTATACATACATACATGTATATATATATATATATGTGCGTGTACGTATGTGTATGTGTATACACACACTCACACACGTACATATATATATATATATATATATATTTATATTTATATTTCTACACGCGTGCCTGCCCGACGCTGTTTAGTTAGCTTTGTAGTTGGGAATTGGTTAATGCCATTTGAAATGATATCCGATTGCTAATTCTATCCATTATCCTAATAAACGCATGCAGTGAGGAATGGAAAGTTTACCAGCAACAATAACAAGAAAAACGCAACGACAATAAACCATATGATCTTATGCTTTTTCTACACACACATACAGACAACCACACACACACCCATACACACACGAACACACACACACACATACACACCAAACTCAGGCACGTTTTATGGTAGTGTGTGTAAGTTATATAAGTATATATAAGTGTGTGTGTGTGTGTGTGTGTGTGTGTGTGTGTGTGTGTGTGTGTGTGTGTGTGTGTGTGTGTGTGTGTGTGTGTGTGTGTGTGTGTGTGTGTGTGTATCTGTAAATACATCTCCGAAGACCGTGCCACAACACTTGTTTTACAATGCCTGACAAATTTTGGCACAGGACCAGCAATTTTGGAGTAACGGATAAATCGTTGCATCGGTTCCAGTGTTCAACTGGTACTTATTTTATCGACCCTGAATGGATAAAAGGCAAAATCAACCTCCACGGAATTCGAACTCAGAACGTAAAGCACTTTGTCCGACGTCCTAACGATTCTGCTAAGCTCACTGCCTTACACATGTCTAGTATTGGTTTAACATTTCGGCACAAGGTCAGCAATTTTATGAAAAAGTTAAGTCGATTACATCTACCCCAGTGCTCAACTGGTACATCATTTATCGACACTGAATGAGACGAAAGGCTATGTCGACCTTGGCAGCATTTGAACTCAGAACACGAAGACGGACCAAATGCTGCTAAGCATTTTTCCCCGGAGTGCTAACGATTCAGCCAGCTCGCCGACCTACATTAGACTAATATTAGCAGAACAATCTTGTTAGAGTTACCGAAAGCAAATGTTGGAAACTTTTGCAGACGTAGTAGTAATGGTCGTGGTAGTAGTGGAGTTGGAAGCAGTGGCGGAGGTTGATTGTAGTGGTGGTGCTGATAATGATAATCACTGTGCCAATGATGATGGTGATAGTAATGATGATGTTGTTGCGGACGATGATGACGACGATAATGATGATGATGATGATGATGATGATGATGATGATGATGATGATGATGCAGAAGCCATTAGAAACAGGTTAAAGTAAATGTTATTAGTAAAACTGCCAAATGTGAATGTTTAAACGTAAAAGGGTTATTGTTAATTGCAAGGAAGGTAAGGGGATATCCTCAATGCATTAAGTATGTTAACACTAAACTATTGTTTTTCATATGGGTGACATCTGTGAATTACTGAACTTGTAAACAATTCTATTTTCGTATACCAACAAATACACAAACTTATGCATTTACTTAGAGATTATTATATCACTAAGAGAAAGCCATGTTTTACTAACGAGGTTAGAGTTATAAATAATGTAACATATTCAGAGTTATCTCCCGTATTTGTTGGAAAACAAAAACGCAAAATGATATTGTTTTATGTTTTTTTTTTTCAGGGAAAGCGGGTATTTTTTTTTTTTTTGACGGAGGGGTTCTTTTTCATCCCATAATTATGTTTCTGCTCAGTTTTTTTAAAATTCACTCTGTATTAAGTATGTCATAAATAAGTTGGTGAACAGTAAAGATCTGTGTTAGATGTAAATTGTAGAAGTGTCAGGTGCAACGCTTAAAGATAGCGGTTAGGTATAATGTTAAAGGTTAAAAAGTCAGTACTAAAAGCAGTATCAAGTTAAGTTATGAATATGTATGAATGTGTGTGTATGTATGTGTGTGTGTCCAAATAAGAAGAAGACAGAAAACATTATTTAACACATCTTTAATGCTTCGTTACAATTGTTTCTGTACCAACTCTATTTGCAACGACAGTTTGCGCAAAAATTCGAAGTGAACATTTACGTAGTTTCCTGTTTTAGACGTTAGAGAGGCACTTGCATCAAAGATGCGCAATCACATTGTCAGTCTTCCAGGCCTTGCTTTTTGGCATATATCGAGAGAGAACAAATAAATAAATAAATAAAAGTGTGCAAAAAAAATAATATGGGTGACATATGCAAAAATAAAAAAAAAAGCGAGAAAGCAAAAGGGGGAGATTTTCAGACGATGAGTATTTAAGTAACCCTAGTTGAAATAGGGATATTCTTTGTAGATGTGTCCAAGAATTGCTTATCCATGAGTGTGAGTTATAGGTAGCGCTCGGCCGAGCAAAGGGTATATAGTCTACAGATGATCTCCAGAGATTCTCGGTATGGAAGACACTTAGTAGTGCTCAAATGATTCAAACTTAAATTCCGATATATATATATATATATATATATATATATATATATATATATATATAGATGAT
Source organism: Octopus bimaculoides (assembly GCF_001194135.2). Classification (NCBI taxonomy): domain Eukaryota; kingdom Metazoa; phylum Mollusca; class Cephalopoda; order Octopoda; family Octopodidae; genus Octopus; species Octopus bimaculoides. The sequence goes on from NC_069000.1 coordinate 16,710,764, forward strand.
GTAATACACGGATGATATATATGTGCATGTGTCATCCGTGATCGTCTTCTATCTAGTGCATATATATATATATATATATATATATATATATATATATATATATATATATATATGATGACAATGATGGACTTTTCTGTCGAAGACAACGTATGAGTGTTCAACCTTTTTGTTGAATGATCTGCATAAATGATTTGCTTATAGTGATTAAATGTATGTGTTGTACATTCGAACACTCCATTAAATCGACGTTGCCTGAACAGATGCACTGTGTGCCACGCGTCAATTATCGAAATGATCGCAAAGCATCGTGAGATGAAGTGTTTTGTTCAAGAGGACAACGCACCATCCTGTGAAGGAATTGAAGCAAGGCTCTCGCGGTCGTGAGTGCAAAAGCCCTAATAATATCATCATTATTATGGACGTATCACTGGATTTACTTCAGGAATCCCTTCATGTCCGGGTAAAGTTTATAACATAGGAGGGAAAGAAAATGAAATTCACGAACTTCTTTACTTTTACTACGATCGTTTCGACCCATCATGCACCGGTGCTTCTCGGGTGAGATGCTGTACAAACAGTTGTGGTGGATCATAGGTACGTTTTGACAAAATACATGTGCACTTATGATGCAGCACAACTGTTTATACAGCATCTCACCCGTGAGATGACGGGTGGATGACGAACATTACAATGTGTTTTTGTAGTCATCTTCCTCTCAGTTGAACCAAGAAGGTTTCTTCGACAATGCCTTCAGGTCCAGTCTTCACATAAATATGTAGGCGTGCCCTAATATCTAATGAATTCATAACTGGGACTTTGACAGGTGTTACTACTCCGGACCAGAGCAGACCAGGGAATAAGTGTCTATGAGGTGATTCCCCATTCTTCAAAATCCTGGAATACTCGAGCCAGAGACCTAGTACATACATATGCATATATACGTACATATATATAAATATATACATATACATGTATGTATATGTATATATTTATATATATATAGATCTAGCTATGTGTGTGTATAAATACACATACGCGCGCACGCACACATATATATACCCATTATATACACATTATATACACATATATCTATAAACACACACATATGTCGAAATAGATAGATAGATAAATAGATAGACAGATAGATAGATAGATAGATAGATAGATAGATAGATAGATAGATAGATAGATAGATAGATAGATAGATAGATAGATAGATAGATATTCAAATCCAAATATATGCGACAGAAATCAACTCAGTAATGAGTATGACCAGCGCTTTCTCTAATAAACTGCAAAGCAATGCTGACTTTCTAGTTCAGTTGATTTGTAGCTTTTAACACAAGCTATGGTTTAATGGATCTTCGGTCGTTCTATCTGCTAATAATATCTATTTTCAGTTAACTGCAATGAATAAATGGCAATTAGCACTGTGACGAATGGAAATACAACGTTTATTACAAGATTGGCTGATATATTTCACTTCGTACGGTGACCATTTATTATTAGCATGTATTGGTTCTTATACTCTTGAGTGCCTTGTCGTACAAAAGCAAATTCGATTATAAGTTGAGCATTTGAAGGGATTATCGATATATGAACGTGTGTGTCAGTGTGTGCATTAGGCAGGTCCTATCTTTGTGCTATCAGTTGCAGTTATTTTCGAATTTTCCTCATCAATATTATCTTTTTTCAGATCAGTTTCAAGCAATTTGTATATCACAGCGTTGGTTTCAAAGAAGGATCTTTTTCCAGAACGTAATTCTCCATAGAATAGCTGCTTCGTAATTCTTTCATCTTCCATTTGATACCATAACAACTATCCACCTCTGCCTGCTCTGCTACTTGAGCTGTTCTCAGCTTATGATATTTGCTAATTCCAACACATCACTTTGCTCGCATAGTGTAAGATGTATGCAAAATTTGACGGAAGTAAATCCTTAACGAGACTATTTGTTAAAAAAGCTCCAGCTGTTTAACATAGTTTTGCATTCTTCATACAAAAAAATTTCTTCAGGCTAAAAAAAACAAACAAAAAGGAGTCTCTTTACGTTGTATAAATCGCTTTGTCTACTGGTCATCAACTGGACAGGCAGAATTCAAGTTGACTTTGTCAGTCTTCAAATTCATTAAACCACGATCGAATCAAGCCAATGAGGCCTCCCTCCTTTTTATTTTATTTATTTTTTTTTTGGTTCCGCAGGAGTTTAACGGATATCTGGGCTCTCTGTCCAATGATGATAACAGCCAAAACTTTTTTCAAATCACACTTGCATTTATTCTTGTAGATTCTCCAGATTTAATTTTTCTTCAGAGGATTTGTCTCTATTTGTAGTATTATTGAATGTGTAGGGGTGGAGAGAGATATATAGGATAGTAAGAAGAGTGAACGAAGAAAGTGTTTACAGCTGGTCAGTTCTTTCAAAGACTAGTTGATTCTTGGCCTTTAAAAGTGGCAAAACCAGGTGGCTATTTAAGGTGAGGCATTATTTGGAAAGAAGTTGTTTTTCATAAAGTTGCCATCATTGTCAAGTGAGAGAGAGTGGGTGTATTTTTGTGTGTATGTGTGCGCATATGTGTGTGTGTGCCTGTGTATCTGAAAGGAGTGTCAATGGAAAAGAGAAGGAAAGAAAGAAGGGAGAAAGGAAGAAGAAGGAATTGTGTTTACATGTATACAGGTGGTTAGTTCAAAACAGGAAGGAGACAAATATGAAAACCAAGTTAACCAGGTTCAATTCTAGTTGGCACAAAAATGTCCCACTATCTGGGTTTCATATATACATACATACATAATATATATATACATACATGTATGTGTGTGTGCGCCTGCGTATGTATGTATGAATGTATGTGTGTATGTATGTAAACGTAAGATTTAAAGATCAAGTTGTAGCAAAATAGCAAGCTTCGAGCAGTCCGTAGAAGGTTTAATAAACAACTTTCAAGAACAATAATGACGTAGAAGGTGGTAAATTTTCCCCGTATCGATGTTCGATAAGCTATGTGTGTGTGTGTGTGTGTGTG
>NC_069000.1:16713797-16714464 GCF_001194135.2 Octopus bimaculoides
GTGTGTGTGTGTGTGTGTGTGTGTGTGTGTGTGTGTGTGTAACTGTATTTTGAAGAAATGATGATAATACATTCACACCTTTAGTAACCATACAAGATGAGAGGCCGCTTATGTAATTCATTCATAATTACCTAATTGCTACTAAATTTATGCAAAGTAAACCAACGTCTTCTTAAGTCTTACTAAAGAAGGATCTGGCGGATCCAGGCATCCAGCTGTTGAAAGGAAATCAGCATTGGTTACGCCAAAGACCAGATCATCGTGTCTGATAACAGATCAAACCTGACAGACTGCCATTGGGAAAGTGCATGTTGCTTGATCACTGTTGTGTAGTTGTTTACACTAGAAATTTTTATCTCAACATGTTTGGCAGTGTGTGTGTGTGTGTGTGTGTGTGTGTGTGTGTGTGTGTGTGTGTGTGTGTGTGTCTCTGTGTGATTGTGTATATGTGCATGTGTGTGTCTGTGAGTGAGCGCGAACGAATATAAACATATTTCTATAAATACACGCATAAACATGGACATACACGAACAGACGCATTCACACACGTATATTTACATACATTTCTACGTATGTTTATTGACGTTTGTCTATGGGTTTCAGATGGAGAAGATTGTATTTGTACTACATATGTACGTATTTATATACGTACGTATATATGCATATA
>NC_069000.1:16714615-16717199 GCF_001194135.2 Octopus bimaculoides
TATATATATATATATATATATATATATATATATATATATATATATATATATATATGCACACATATATACACACAAATAGATAAATATAAATATTTGAACATACATACATATATATATTTTATACAAATACATACACACACACACACACACACACACACACATACACACATATATACTCATTTGTTAGAAGCTGAGACTTCCCTTCGTTTGCAGTTTTTACACTAGCTCGAAATACCAGCCAAATTTTCCTCGATGACGACCCGTTTTAAGTATGAATGATCTTCAAAGAATGCAAAATTAGGATGGTCACAGCTGGAAGGTCGGAGCTCACCCGTGGCTAAACAACAACAACACTAAGAACAGCGTTTGTATGAATTAATAAGCTGCGTCTAAATAAAAACCTGTATTATATACAACCCAATGTACCCAACAACCTGAGACAGGGTGTAAAAAACAGTGGGTTGTGTACATCAGGTCACAGTAGGAGTTCCCACATCTCATTTTCCACCTCCTTATATATCTTCTCATACTCACCCTTCACTTCACTTTTAAGTGAGACCTTCACTTCACTTTTAAGTGAGACCTTCACATCTGGTGGACATATGAACAGTGCATTGACTCCATTCTCTGCCGAAGAAAACATGGCGTTTTTTACGCTTGCACTGGGTAGATATTTTTTTAAACATCCGCTGTTTCTATATTTTAAGAGAGAATAATATTTAAATTTTAGAATGTGTATGTATATATATATATATATATATATATATATGCGCATAGTGGATGGTGTAAATATGAATAAGTAACTATACTGTTAGATCCATAACAACGCCTGGCGCCTGTATCCCGGTGGATATTAATATGAGCAGATATCGGTGAGCCTTAGATTTCAGAAGTAAACCTTTTAAATTTTCTGAAGAAATCAAAAATACTAGAAACATGGTTTCTGTAAACTAAGCAATATCGATTTTAAACTCTAATCAACAATTTTCATCGTTTCCAATCAATGTAATCAGTCCGATAACTTGTGGGCGTATAGCATATGCATGCAAAGAGACGAGTGTCAAAGCGAAGGGGTTTAGGTTTATTTTTTTAACTCACTCCTATAAACTAAAGCACAAATGGCATTTGCTGCGAGATTTTATCTCGGAAAAAATATTTTCTCTCCGTAGATTATAAATTTTGTGAGTAGAATCACGAGCCGAGTTCCAAGTGATGTCAACGGACTATCGAACATGGTGTTTTAATATATTTTCACCTCTTCAATGGTAGATACAACCTTCGTCATTTGTAATTTATCCGGAACAGCCTGGCTTATTAGTGGATTGGTAGGCAGAAACCAAAGAAGCCCATCGTATATGTGTATGTATGCATGTACGTATTTTTGTATGTATGTATATACGTATGTATATACGTATGTATATACGTATGTATATACGTATGTATATACGTATGTATATACGTATGTATGTATGTATTCCTAATGTACTGTTTATTTGTAACCTCGATTGTTAATATTACATGGTATGTCATAAGCATTTGTATGTTGTCGTTTTTGTCATTTTAGTTACAGAATAAGTTAATTAACTCAACGGAATGCACTGTCTGCAAGTCGATGGGTTCCGCATATATTCTCCTCCATTTTCTAATTGCTATATATATATATATATATATATATATATACAAATATATATTAATTGAAGCGTACAGTATTATATTTTGTTAATTACTCCCTATTTCGAGCTTTCAACAATAATATAGGAAAAATCCATAAAACAGCAGCATCCAGAAATTTTTAAGATATAAAATTTCTGGAGAGTTAGAGCTTCGCACCTCTGTCGGACGCGACGCGTACTTAGCCGGACGTCATTTTTTCTCGCCTCCCTACATTTTTTCTCTCTTTGTTTCCCATTACAATGCATCTTGGCCTAACGGCCCTTAATGTTTGTCTTCGTCGATTGTTTCTGGATGCTCTTGTTTGATGAAGTTTTCCTATATTGTCGTTGAAAGCTCAAATAGGGATTAATTAACTGTCGATAACTGAGGAGGGGTTAGACTTCTTTTGGTATGCTGTCCCGTACTTGTCTCTCATTATGTGTTTACGTATTTTTCACTTGTTGGTGATGTCCTTTTCTTATTATTTATTTATGTGTTTCAGCCAAGTGGCTGCGGTCATGCTGTTGCATGTATATTATTGTATATTTTTTGGTAATTTGTCCTGTACTTATCACTGGTGTGCCTTTTTCACTCGTCAGTGGTATCTTGTACTTTACGTATTATGAGTTACAGTTTGTCATACCGGCCATGATGAAATACCACAAGGTATAGAAAATACGTATTCGCCTTTATATATTTATATATTTAATCCTTTATATTGAACACTCAATATTTCATATATTCAATAAGACATATTCCATATATTCAATAAGACATATTCCATATATTCAATAAGACATTCAATACTTCATTTCATTGTACCATCCATCTTTTTTTATATTATATATTATATATTCCATATTCTATATCCCACATAAATTTTACAAGAATATAAATAAAAAACATAAAAAACAGACAGAGTTGGAACTCT
>NC_069000.1:16718337-16718957 GCF_001194135.2 Octopus bimaculoides
ATATATATATATATGTATGTATGTATGTATATAGTATATCGATATCTATCTATACATACATACATACATTCATGTATATATGAATCAACTGATGGAATAGCGTTTCGATTCAGTCTTTCAGAAAACACTTATCTCCCCTTCTTCCATTACACTCTTCTGTACGTCATTCTCCAGATCATGTGCTAAACAATTTGTCTAATTCTTCTCCAGTGCAACTATATCGCCGTGGAATTTATACTCCGCCCAAATTTTCTTCTTCAAATGTCGACCTACACATGTTGAAGTTGAACATCAAACCACATTGATCTCATCACACAACAAGAGTCTGCAAAGGTCATAAACCCGCTCCCCTACTTTCATCTTCGACTAAGAATACACACATATACATACACTCATACATACACACATATATTCACATATACATTCATACATACAGACATTACATAGATACATATATACATATACATATATATATATATCAAAAAGTAAAAATATATACACAGATTGCAATACCTCATATACGTGTATGGATGTATTTATATAAGTCCATTTCAATATTTATATGTGTGTGTATATGAGTGTACGCATATATATAAGTATATATATATATATATATATAT
>NC_069000.1:16723530-16724180 GCF_001194135.2 Octopus bimaculoides
TATATATATATATATATATATATGTATACATACATGTGTAAGTGTATATGTATCTCTGTGTGTTTATACACATACAAACATATTTATACACAAATATATATAAATAAATGCAAACATCATACATACATATATGTGTGAGTGTATGCGTACATGTGTGTCTGTGTGTGTGAGTGTTTGTGAGTGTGTGTGTGTGTATGTGTGTATGTGTGTATGTGTGTGAGTGGGTGCGCCCGTGTGTGCAAATGTCTTTGTCAATAACGACACTTCATGTTAAGGTTATGATGAACCAACAAGATGTCGCACTGGCACTCCATTCTGGGCACCTTAGCTTTTAAACTCTCTACAGCTGGAAGCTGATAGATTTAGTTAAGTAATATCCGTTTTGTCAGTTCGCTATTAATTTTTTACGTCCTGTAATTTCATACTGCAACCCGGAGCTGAAAACATCACGGCAAAAACTATGAAATACGCATGCATGTAGATAGATAGATAGATAGATAGATAGATAGATAGATAGATAGATAGATAGATAGATAGATAGATAGACTTGAGTAATTGAACAAATGGAGTTGTAGATATTTGATTACAAGTTGACTCAAGACGACATTACTTAGTTTCAAGGATGCAGCTGTGTGTTTACATCAGTGATT
>NC_069000.1:16724510-16725818 GCF_001194135.2 Octopus bimaculoides
ACTCAAAAGTCTTTGGTCGTCACGAGGCTATAGCAGAATACACTTGCTGAAGGTGCTACGCAGTGAGACGACTGAACTCGGAACCATGTGATTGGGAAGCTAGCTTCTTACCACACAGCTACGCCTGCCCCTATGTGTAACAAAATTTTAATTTTTTTTTTTTTTCTTGTCTTTGTTGTTTCCCATTTGCTTCTATTTATTGATGAAGAACTTTCTAGAAGTTTCTAGAAGTTTCAATAGCTTTCGAGAAGTTTCTAAAAGTTTCAAGAATTTTTAGAACGTTCTGACAATATAGATGGCAGTATAAATACGGGGACCGTAAGCTCAATAGTCCAGTTTATTGTATTGAGAGGGTTTCTTTGAGGTTTTCATACTTTCTATGAGTAAGCAAATAGGAAATAATAGTTGCTACCTAAGGTCAAAAATCGTGTTACACAGTGTAACCTTTTCCCGGGTTGGTTGGGCAGGGCGTTTTCTACTCTGTCTATTATTACTTTTGTTAAAAGCGTTACAACCATTACTTTTTCAGGTATGTGCTTTCGTTTCCTAACTTATACAGATGATCGATCCGGTGCATGAATCCTCACACAGTCTACGAGCATCTCCATAATCAATAAACTTCTCTAAGTAATTACGGCCTACTAGTTTTGCCGAACTTCGTTCAAATTTTAATTTATTGTCCATTGTGTCTTTGCAGAGATAAAAATTCACACTCATCAAGTATACATCGCGAAGCGACTGCCAGTCTCGCCATGTATTATGCAGAGACAGACCTAAAAGCAGTAGTCAGTAACATTACTTACGTTGCTCCGAAGGAATAAAATATAATATTGCCTATAAGTAAATGCTTAAGATTTACAAACGGTGAAAAACAATTTCAGTACCAGGGCATAACTGCAAAAATTGCCATGCATTAGTACTTGTTGAGCTCATTTTGTACTGAAACACATATAAAATCTTAATTAATTTTGTAAGTTAACGGGAACGCTACTTTTATCAAATTGTTGTTGTTGTTGTTGTTGTTAGCACTCCGTCGCTTACGACGTCGAGGGCTCCAGTTGATCCGATTAATGGAACAGCCTGCTCGTGAAATTAACGTGCAAGTGGCTGACCACTCCACAGACACGTGTACCCTTAACGTAGTTCTCGGGGAGTGACAAGGCTGACCCTTTGAATTACAGGCACAACAGAAACAGGAAGTAAGATTGAGAGAAAGTTGTGGTGGAAGAGTACAGCAGGGTTCGCCACAATCCCCTGCCGGAGCCTCGTGGAGCTTTAGGTGCTTTCGCTCAATAAACACTCACAACG
>NC_069000.1:16725828-16726965 GCF_001194135.2 Octopus bimaculoides
GCAAGTGGCTGACCACTCCACAGACACGTGTACCCTTAACGTAGTTCTCGGGGAGTGACAAGGCTGACCCTTTGAATTACAGGCACAACAGAAACAGGAAGTAAGATTGAGAGAAAGTTGTGGTGGAAGAGTACAGCAGGGTTCGCCACAATCCCCTGCCGGAGCCTCGTGGAGCTTTAGGTGCTTTCGCTCAATAAACACTCACAACGCCAGGTCTTGGAATCGAAACCGCAATCCTATGACCGCGAGTCCGCTGCCCTAACCACTGGGCCATTGCACCTCCACTTTATCAAATTACTTAGGCTTTTAAAATTGTTTTATTCAAGTTTCAACCATTGTTTAATGGCTTTCAGAAGACTTTGGGGTAGGAATTTAAAGTTTGAATGCGGTTCAAAATTTTGCCTACAGGTTAGGGATAGTTGCACCTCTTATTTTGACATTCTTAAACGTTATTTTCTATATAAACGCCGACTTAATATGCATAAATATTTATATTTGCGTATACATATGTATGGGTGTGCGAACATGTATGAACATATGGGTGTGTTAAACATACATATGCATATATATAATACACACACACATACATATATATATATTTACATACATACACATATGTGTATGTGTTTATATATATATGTGTACATATTTATACATACATACATACACACACACACATATGTTAAAATCTATAAATACCGAATGTAATAACACCAATAGTACATTGCATTCAAAAGTACGATTTATTACTGTTCTTATCAGCGAAATTCAAATTTCCTTTCCACAATACCAAACCATGAAAGTCTGAGTCTGTTAAACAATTTTATCTTTAGTTATAAAACACACACTCAGACACATACAGACTCACACACACACACACACACAAACACACACACACACACACACACACACACATTCACGAGCATACGCACACACATACAATTAGAAATTGCAAACGGCCCTCGGCGGAGCCAGATAAGACGTGAGGAGACCAAACATCACCAGACATTTTCCTCTAATACGTTGGTTCGTATCTTAGAATACCAAACTGTAGTCTCACTGTTAACATAACAGAATATCAATAACCGAATAACTGATGTGTGTATCTCTATACATGCATATATATATATATATATA
>NC_069000.1:16727485-16728477 GCF_001194135.2 Octopus bimaculoides
ATATATATATATATATATATATATATATATATATATATAGAGAGAGAGAGAGAGAGAGAGAGAGAGAGAGAAAGAGACGTGTACACGTAGAAAGTAAAAAGCGAGAGAAACTGTTGTATATATAAGTAACACATACATAAATACATGCATACATGTACACTCACATACATACATACATACATACATACATACATACATGCATACATACATACGTACGGACGTACGTGCATACATATATGCTGGTGGTAGTAGTAGTAGTAGTAGTAGTAGTAGTAAGGATAGCGATGGTAGAGTTGATGGCGATGGTGGTTGGCAAGTGTTATGTTAGTAATGGTGATAGAAGTGACTGAAATCAAAGATGTTTATTGATATTTGTCTTAAATATGCGAACGTATGTGTATATGCGAGTGTTATTGCTGTTATTCTTCTTCTTCTTGTTTCTGATGTTGCTTTTGCTGTAGCTGTTGTCGTTGTTGTTTTCGTACTAGTTATTGGTAGTATAAGTTGTAAGTTAGTCGAACAAATAGAAACCCAGGACTTATTTTTTGTAACCCTAGTACTTATTCTATCGGTCTCTTTTGCCAAACAGCTACGTTACGGGGACGTAAACACACCAACATGGTAGTAAAATATATATCTATACGTATATATATACGTATAGATATGGGAGAATATACAAATAATAAGAACAGACGAGGACAGGTGGTGTAAATAACAAAAGTATATATTAGTATGACGCTCGGGAATACGGAAAGTCTTTGACGTTTCGAGCTACGCTCTTCAACAGAAAGAATACGGAGACAAGGAGAAAAACACGGAGAAAAAAAATTGAATAGTGTTCAGTCAACGGTCAATCATAATAATACATATATATATATATATACATATATATATATAATAATAATAATATTAGGGACAAAATCCAAAATTACAGGTAAAAAACTCAATTAAAATCAATTTATAAAAAATTAAAATTAAATTGAGCCTTATAG
>NC_069000.1:16729219-16733973 GCF_001194135.2 Octopus bimaculoides
TGTGTGTGTGTGTGTGTGTGTGTGTGTGTGTGTGTGTGTGTGTGTGTGTGTGTGTGTGTGTGTGTGTGTGTGTGTGTATGCATGTGTATTTGTTTGTGTGTTTGTGTTTGTACCTCTCTCACCATTGCTTGACAACTATGTTGGTGTGTTTACGTACCCGTAACTTAGCGGATTGGCAAAAGAGACCGATACAATAAGTATTAGGCTTACAAAGAATAAGTCCTGGGATCGATTTGTTCGACTAAAGGCGGTGTTCCAGCATGGCCACAGTCATATGACTGAAACGAATAAAAGAATAAAAGAATAAAAGAATAAAAGAATATATATGTAATTGAAAAAATTGGAGTCACCAAGGAGTACGGTTGGACATTTATTATATTATATACATATATATATATATAATACACTGCTTTATTTTGAGATTGCTAATATTAACAATACTTGCAAATAAAATGCAGACTGGAGTTGTAGTACTCCAGTTGAGTTATATTCCGTTTAATAATCCAAATGGAGATAATGTAAGTGGAAACTAGAGGAACTCGAGTGACTGGTACGTAATTGTATAATTTGCATTTCTGTACTCCAAATATACGAACGCATTCCAGAATCAATTGCAACAAACAATAACAAAACTGAAAGAAGATCCAAATCTACTTATACATTCTGACAAAACAGGAAATATCTACTCAGTGCCCTATGAAACCTATGACAAATTGATATCCAAAGATCTTCGTGCTAGATACAAAATTGCCAAAAAAAAATCACCTCTTATTGACATTAATAACAGACATTACGATTTGATTTCAAAACTAGGAATTCTCGACCGCACACAACCTTATGATCCAAAGACTCCGCATTGCATCCTAAAGGCCTATAAGAGTGATTTTCTCGCCAAACCAGCATTACGTCTAATTTGTCCAATCAAATCTGATTTGGGTAGGATCAGCAAATCCATATTAGATAGGATCATACTTGTTATAAGAGAAAATACACTGTTTGCCCTTATGGGAATCGACCAACGATGTTATATATTGGTTCCACACACTTAAATATAATAAGACATCGTCGTTTATTCAATTTCATATATCTAATTACTATACTTTGATCTACCCCATCTTATTCAATAAAGCAATTATTTTCGCCCGGAATTATGTTGAAATATCGAGTTTAGATATTGAGATTATCCGAGCAGCTAGAATGACCCTGATAAATTATGGAAAAGGGCATTGGTCTAAATTAGATTCTTTTAACTTCTTTGCTATTACTATGGGATCCTCGGACTCAGCACAAATAACTGATATCGTTGGATTATTTCTATTGGACAAGATTAATCGTATTTTCCATCTCTCTCCGGAGTGATTTATAGAGACGATGCATTGGTTATTGTCTCTAATCGTTCGAATCCTCAGATTGAGAGATTGCAGAAAGAGCTTAAAGGAGTTTTTGAAGGACTTTTATAACATGACCATTGTATACGAGAATAGTCCTAAAGTAACTAATCTTTTGGATATCACTCTTGATCTTAATACTAACTTATATCACTCTTTTAGAAAACCAAATCAAACTTTCCAATACATGAATGTATCCTCCAATCATATGTAAATGATCTTAGGGAAAAGAGTATTACATTCAAATTATCGTGGTCTATCCTTGCACACGCCCCCACCCCATATGGAAACGGATCCACTAGATGCGGTTTATGCATCAGGGAAGCATACTTTATATTGAAAAACTATAATCATGCAATGTTAAATAAATTTACTGATGCAATACCAGCTTGCACACATAGGATCCACTCTACGTTCTTGAAGAAACTTTAAAATTAAAATAAAAATAAAAATTTGAAATAATAATAATGATAAATTAAAGTATAAATGAAACATAATATAATAATAAAATAAGTAAAAGATATTGATAGGTATAGTATAAGGTTGCAATAGTGTAATAAGTATGATTTGAACTTAGCTAATTTCATAAAAACATGGGAATGAAATTAAAGTGCAATAATGGGTTAGTCTGGATTGAACTTTGCACATTCCTTTACCATGATATACTGGTTATATGCTAATGAGGTATTCTGCTAACGCGTATTCTGCTAACGCGTCCCGCACTTCAGCCGCCGTGATGGTACCTTCGCAGCACCTTGCCTCTCTTATCAAGAGTCGTGGCAGGCTGTGCAGGTAGGCACTAAAGTCCACCCTGCGTTCTCGCTCGTCACTCGTCCCGAACAGTCGGGCAAAATGCTGCAGAAAGGCCTTCTTTGAATTTACTTGGCTCGAGTAATTCGCGCCCTTGTTCATCTACCAGAGACCGAATGGTGGTTTTGATGCCCTCTTGCGCCTCCGCCACCTGGGCCTTTCGCCTGGCTCCAACACCTTCGTTCCTTAGAGCACGCATCCTAGCCCTGACAACACGCCCTTCGTGTTTGGCGTTGAAGTGTTGGTCGAGGGCCAACCTCGCCGCCAAAACGTCGGATGCGATGCCACTTCTAATCGCCTCTTCTATCTCCTTAACTAGGTCACCCTCTACTCTGTTTCTATCTATGACTAGTGCTTTGCTATACCTAATCACTTCTGCTTTTATTGATTTCTTGAGGGCGAACCACCATTTGTTATTGATGATGGCTCCCGTCAAAGCCCACTTTACTAGAGTGCTAATCCGGTCTCTGAAAGCCTGTTTCGGCGAGAAAGACGCGTTTCGTTTCCAGTAGCCGGGACCCTGCATATGTGACTTATCTAAGTCTAGCGTACACGTCACAAGTTTGTGGTCCATGTAGCTGACTATGTGGAATTGTGGACATAGATAGATAGATAGATAGATAGATAGATAGATAGATAGATAGATAGATAGATAGATAGACAGACAGACAGACAGACAGACAGACAGACAAACAGACAGACAAAGCCAAGCAGGCATGCTGAAATACATATATACATATGTGAATACATATTTGTAATTTTCTCATTCTAGTGCGTTGTCAGATAAAATCGTTCGTTGCTTTGTTTTTACACATAAATTTTAATCCTTAGTCAATAATATCATCTTTAGCTTGCCAATACTTTGACGTTACAAATCTCTTGGTCTTGATTCGAAAAATTTATCGAGCCACTTTTGCATCTCCACGCTTTTGTTGAGCGAAACGCCTCGGAAACTATTGGAAAGAGTTCGAAAAGGATGATGTTTTAAGGTACTATATCAGGAGAATACGGTGAGTTTTGTTGAACTTTCCAACTGAGCCCTTCAGTAGCTATTTTTAGGTCAAATTCGCGATGTGGGCACAGGAGTTGTCGTGTTGAAGAAGCATGTCGTATCGCTTGTTGGATCGTTTGAACCCAACTCATCGAGTGAAAGTGACAGGTGACGGTATCATGAAAGCATCTTATCTGATGGGCCAACTCCCTAGTGGATTGTCGCGGATCCTCGTGAGCGATCTCGTTCAAGCGGTCCTCATTAAAGTGAATAGGTCGACTGGAACTCGGGGAGTCTGTGAGATCGAATTTTTCCTTGAAAGGTGAAAACTTTCATTTCTTTCATTAAAAGCGCCATCTCCTTACACAATATAAATAACTCGAATGGCTTCGGAAGCTTTGGAACCTTGATTGAAGACAAAGAGAAGGAAGTGTAGCCCTTCGTCGGAAAGATGGAAAGTTCGGAGAATGGAAGAACGGAGAAAGAGGAAAATGGTACCGATGCCCACGAGGTTACATAATACACGCATATGCATGATATAGATACATACATAAACAAGCACTACACACACACACACGCGCGCACATACACATATACACACACAGCCAACAGGCACCCACGCACACTTTCATTTTGGTCATTTCTTTTCATCTCAAGGGAGCGAAATATCTTGTTAAGAATCTATTCAACTCTTTTATGTTGCTGAAATATATGAAATGAAGTGAATTGAAGTGGAACAAAATACATCATATAATCCTCGTCTATGTATTTTAATTTAATTTATATTTATTTAGAACTACAGTCAAACACAATCCGTTACGCTTTGTAAAAAAAAAAAAAAAAAGACTTTGTGCTACTTCTTGTGAAATTGATCTAGCAAGTCTGCACTTTAATATTTTTATTGTTTAGCGACCATGTAGCTTGTTGAGGGTGTACAATATTCTACTGTAGTGCATGCAGTATAGGGAAGCATTGTAGTGACTGTGTTTGGTTGTGATTACAGTGGTGGTGGTGGTGGTGGTGTTGGTGGTGGTGGTGGCGGCGGCGACGGCAGTGGTGGTGGTAATTATACAGTTATGGAACTAAGCCAACAAATAATACTTTTGCAAAGCTACTGAAGCTGAAGAAGTAGGATGAGAGATGGAGTAGATTGTAACTTTTCGTAATTTATCCCATATGATTATCTTCGCGTTCTGTTGTTTGAAATAAAAAAGAAGAAAAATATCTGTGTCACGCTATAACACAATATATAACCTATTTTACCGTCAGATATCTAAATATACACTCACGCGTACACACACACACACAAGCACACACATATCCACACGCACGCACACAAAAGCACAATACATATACATATTACACATTATATACATATTTATATACACACATAAACACAAAAGGTTTGTGTGTGTGCGTGTGTGTGTGTGTGTGTGTGTGTGTGTGTGTGTTTGTGTATGTGTGTGCGTGTGTGTTTAATTCTAGTTAAATTATATAATTGTAATGCATGCAATATTTTAACTTTTGTGCATATATATATGTATATATATATATATGCATATATA
>NC_069000.1:16735003-16737447 GCF_001194135.2 Octopus bimaculoides
GTGTGTGTGTACAGGGGTTGGGCAAAATAATGGAAACACCTTGAAATTTCTAACAAATTTATTTTAATACGGGGTAGGACCGGCTTTGGCAGTAATTACAGCTTGAAGTCTACAAGGTATAGACTTGTACAAAATTTGAATTGTTTCCAAAAGAATTTTTGTCCATTCTTCAGCTAAAATAGTCTCCAGTTCTTGTAGTGATGATAGTGGAGGATATCGACTCCCTATTTGTTTTTCTAAGATGCACCATAAAGGTTCAATAATATTGAGATTTGGGTACTGTGGTGGCCAGATAAGATGTTCAACTTCACTAGAATGTTCCTCGTGCCATTCAGTAATAACTTTAGCTGTGTTAATTGGTACATTATCATCCTGAAAGATTGCGTTTCCCTCCGGAAACAGTCCCGCAACCATGAGATGAATTTGATCAGATAAAATGCTTAGTCCTGACTATTAATTCTGCCATGAAGGGAAACCATTGGGCCGGTGGATTTCCAAGATATAGCTCCCCAGATCATCACAGATCCTCCTCCATGTTTAACCGTTTGAAGAAGGCAGTCTGGATCAAATGCTTCTTTTGGCTGTCTCCACAAGTATACTTGGCCGGTGATTGAAAATAAGGTAAAAGATGACTTGTCCAAGAAGAAATATTCTTCCACTGCACTAGGGACCAATTCTGTAGGTTTTTACTGAACTCTAAACGCTTTGCAACGTTTGTTTTTGAAAGGAGTGATTTTGTGAAATCCGGTTTTGTGCAGCTCCCGGCGAACAGTTTTTGTGGAAACTGGGTTCTCAAGGTGGTCAATAAGCTCTGCAATAATTTTCGGAGCTGTACTTTTGTGATTCTTTCTAACAATTCGGGCCGACCAAATCCTTGTGAGTGAATTTGGTAGACGGAAACGGAAAGAATCCTGTTGTATAAATGTATGTGTGTGTGTACGTGTGTATGTGTGTGCGCGCGCCCCGGCGTTTGTATCTTTGTGTCTGTGTTTGTCCACTACCACCGCTTGACAACCGGTGTTGGTTGGGTTTACTGCCCTGTACTTAGCGGTTCAGCAAAAAGAGACTGATAGAATAAGTAACAGGCTTTTAAAACAAAAACTGGTGCTATTCATTCGACTAAAGGTTCTTCGAGGCTGTGCCCCAGCATGGCCACAGTCTAATGACTAGAACAGATGAAACATAATGCACAAACAGGCTCCTTGTCTCAGTCACTAATATGGCCAATAAAGAACACTTCCTAACTTCCACTGGCCAATATTCCCACACCCTGCCCAACCACATCCCATCCTACTCTTACTTCCGTCCTAACCCTCTCGTATCTTTACACTCTTATTCCTTTCACAAATTCCCTACCACCCACCTCCTCAGCTAATTTTCTCTCTTAACAATTCTCCTGTTCATCTTTAACTTCCCTCCCGCGAAGACTCAACAATTAATTCCCTGCCATTTCCTTTCATTCTCCACTGTGTTTTCGCTCTTTTAAATTAAGGTTGAATAAGAACATTTTTCTTCCTTCGAAATTTCCCCGAATGACATATGATCATAGGAAATCTGATACTTAAAAATTAAATACAGTCTTTTTTTAAATATAAGCTCCATTATTTTCCTGTACATGCATATGCTTTCCTTTATCTGTGTACTGCATATATATATATATATTACTGGGTAAACACAATATATGTTTTTATGTGCTATTATTAGTTTCATGCGATGAAAGCATGCCAGGGTGTATTTTTCAACACATCTGGTGCCTTAGTGCAATCCTCAGACACTGTCCACATGGCATAACAAACTAAAAATAAGACGATAGAATCAGGGAAGAAAACAAGAAAGGGAGAGAAAGAAGTACAATAAAAAGTGGAATGTCGAATAACCGGAAAACGAGAAAGAAAACAGAAATAAGCAAAAGGGATGAATTAGAGTTAATTCCTCATTCACCGTAAAATATAAGGCTAAAAAGAATACGGTGTACCGTTATTCCATGTAGGTAGTGTCTGAAGATTGCGGTAAGGCACCAGACACGTTAAAAAATTCTCTCTGGCAAGCTTTCATCGCTTGAAACTAATAGTAGCACATACAAACATATATTGTGCTTATTAAATAATATTTATCTCTCACCAGATGGAATGCATTTTTTATTGATCTTACCATCACGGAACCGTGCATTATATATATATGCAATACCCAAAATACACGTCCAGCATCATACCTATTATTATTGGAGCAACATTCCTGAATTTGGAATGTTGGGGAGAGAATGCAAAATCCTAAAATTTAAAGGATGGTTGTTCAAACAAGAAACTTTCCTTGATAGCCTTGCTACGGAGTACGTCGCCGGCGAAAATTTTCTACATTCAATACAAAAAGTGAAGAACATAATGCATGCAAATATACATACATACATACATACATACATATATATATATATATATATATATATA
>NC_069000.1:16738131-16741489 GCF_001194135.2 Octopus bimaculoides
ATATATATATATATATAATTCATGCAGGCATCAATGCATTTACATAAAACTGTTCGAGGCGTCGGCTAACGCAGTAGGGTATCAAGTCAAAATTTAGGATGAGAAGAATTAGTAATTCTGTGTATTATTCCCTTCTGTACATTGACACCATTCCTCGGTACAGCGACCGGAAGTAAACCGTGTTTCTTAACGAACAGGAACCAACATGGCCGACAACGCTGTCCTGAAGAGATGACTGAATCATATTTATTTGTTAAGTGTCTGTTTTATATATACATATATGTATAGATATATACATACATGCACACCCACACACACATTCTTTCAGTCTCTCTCACACAACTGTACATATATGTGACTGCGTGTATTTGTGTATTTATTCGTATATATATATATATATATATATATATATATATATACATATATGTATGTATATATATATGTATATATGTATGTATATGCTTGTATATATATATAAATATATGTATGTTCACATATACATATACATACATATATATATATATATGTATATTCACATATACATTTATACATATATAAATATGTGTGTGTGTATATATATATATCTATATATATATATATATATATATATATATATATATATATATGTATATGATTATATATGTATATATATATATGTATATTCACATTTACATATATACAAATATATATAAATATGTGTTTGTGTATGTATGTATGTATGTATGTATGCATGTATGTATGTATGTATGTATGTATGTATGTATGTATGTGTGAGTGTTTGAATGTGACTATGTGTATATCAGGCGTACAAGTAGGACGATAATATATATAAGTTTAGGAAAAATGATAGCTTTAGTGAAATTGAAACCAATCCTGGGAATTTTGTAAATCCCAAGATGTTTTTCTTTTTTTTTTCTTGAGAAAATGGCAATGCGTGGGATGTTGTCTTACAAGAATTTCTGTACACCTCCGCCTTCTCTTACTCATTGTATCATGGCGGACAGGAAAACAAAGAAAGTATATAAAAAATATATAAAATATTTAAATCCCTTTCTATGTATACGTTGAAAGTCTCGTAAGAAAATTAACGGAGGATGTAAGATAAGAGTTTTATGAAAAATTGATAATGATGCAAAATTCCTCCGATAACGTATGAAAAGATATTATATGAAAACTTTATAATAATGCTTTCTAATATTGGTGAAAATAGGAATTGAACTTAAAAAGAAAATAGCTAAATATTGCTGAGTAGTTTATCCGGAATTTTCTCCACTCTTTCTTTCATTATGTCCATTAAACCAAAGTAATAATCTTTCTGGAAAAGCACGTAATTTAGTGGTTAAGATATTCGGCTTATGACTATAAGATTATGGGTTCGATTCCCGGCGGCACGAGCAAGACACTTTATTTCACGTTGCTCCTGTCTATTGAGCTGGCAAAAACGCGTTGTGCATTTAATTCAAAGGGTCAGCCTTGTCAGATTCTGTGTCACGTTGACTCTTCCTGAGAACTACGTTATGGGTATGCGTGTCTGTGGAGTGCTCAGCCACTTGCACGTTAATTTCGTATCAACTGGGACCCTCGTCGTTGTAACCGACGGAATGTCAGTTAATATTCCTTTCTACGATAAGCACAAAGCTGAAATTTCGAGGTGTGGGACTAGTCTATAACATCGACCCCAGTACTTATTTTATCGACACTGAAATGATGAAGGGCAAAGTCGACCTCTGCGGAATTTCTATTAAACCAGAGTAATAATGATTTTATTACATAGGTACTTTCTGGCAATGCCAGAAATTTATGGAGGGAAGAGAACGGATCTATTTCATTGACTCCTGTATTATGCCGGTACTTTGTTTTATCAACCCCGGAAGGGTGAAGATTATTGCTTTGACTTCAGTAGAATTTGAACTCAGAAGATAAAGAGCCGTAACTAAATGCTGCAAAGTAATTTATCCGACAATCTAACGATCCTGCCAATTCACCGCTCCAATAATTTCTAACACAAAACCAGAAATTTGGGGAGAGGGGACAGTCCTTTAAATTGATCCCAGTACTTAACTGATACATATCATATCGACTCTAGAAAGATGAAAGTCATTATAAAAAATAATGATTTCCAGCTGTTCCCTCACAAAATATGTAGTCTTGTGCCTAAACAAGAGTAAAAATTTCGTGAAGGAACGGTAGAATATATACAGAGCCAGAGCTCATTTAAAAAACTCCGGGTGGATGAAAAGCTAAATTGACCTCGGCGGGATACGAACTCAAAACGTAATTTGACGCGCGTAAATACCGGAACAGATATTCTGCGTCGCCAAATACTGCTAAACACTGTGCAAAGTGTTGAAATAACAGTTTCTGATTTAGATACAAAACCAGCAACTTTGGGTGGAGGTGGTTGGACCATACCATTAACCCAAGTTCATTACTGGTACCTTATTTTATTAACCTGGAAAGGTTGAAAAGTAAAGATGACCTCTGTGTAATTTGAACTTAGAATGTAATGAGCTGAAGAAATGCCGTGAAGCTTTTTTTCCGGCGCTCTAATGATTTCAGCAGCTTGCCGCCTTTATGTGTAGAACTAATGCTTTCAAATTTTGGCACAAGGGCAGCAATTTTGGAGGCAGAATATTAATTGATTACATTGACCCCGCTACTTGACTGGTACATGTTTTACCGATCCCGAAAATTTAAAAGGCAAAGTCAACCTGAGTGGAATTTGAACTCAGAATTTAATGAGCGAGAAAAAATATCGCTAAGTATTTTTTTGACACTTTAACTATTTTGCCAACCCGTCAAGTTAAAGTGTTCAAATTTTGGCACAAGGCCGGCAATGTCGGGGTACATTGACCTCAGTGTTCAACTATTTAGATAGGTACTTTTGCAGTTCTCCTTTCAATCCGTAAATAACGTCAACCCTCTCGAATTCCATTCCTAGTTATGTTTTATTCTTGCAGATGTCGGCAGTTTCATCGGTCTTAAGAGTCCTATAAATCTCTTAAATGCAGCTTCTACCCTTGACAAAACTACATAAATTGAGATGGATTGAAATTCGTGAAACATAGAAAAGTCGTAGTTGAAGCAGAGTTTTATCCAACAACGATAGAATAAAGATTTTCGTGTGGCGATTTTAATCTGAGAATGTTTTTAATTATATCTGGTGACATGGGAGACCCTATAACTGCAGCCGTAAGCAAAATACTGGAGCTGACGTCCCTTGAGCAATGCACCATCTGTTGACATCTGCATTTTATACAAGTGTGTGAGTGTACAACTCACACACTTCAATATTTATTCCTGTACATTATCTTTCTTTTAATTCCTTTATGCATTTAATGTAAATTTATTTTTCACT
>NC_069000.1:16742189-16743570 GCF_001194135.2 Octopus bimaculoides
GGATATTCCGTCATCAGAGACTAATTGGGGAAAATAGGGAAAATGAGAAGGATACACATTTTGATAAGATGGCGACACACAGGAAGGGAGTGAAAGAATAAGGAGATGGGAAGAAAGAAGAAAAATGAAACATAATAGTTCATAGTTCAGCTTTCCGATGCTGTAGAAACAAATGGATAAGTCCTTAGATGCAATCTTGTGTAGATCCATGTGGGTTGAAATCCTGATATTGTAAACATCCAGAAGAAAAAAAAAAACTTGAACATATCAACGTTCAATAACAGAATGGTAGCGGAGGTGGCTATTAAGTGGTAACAGGAAAGAAAAGTAAATGAATAGAAAGAGAGGAGGATAGAGTGGGGGAGTTAAGGATTGGCTTTAGGATAAAGTAAGATATATAGCCATATATAAGAGAAGATAAGAGAGATGATGAGGAGGTAGAGGAAGATAGCGTAAAAAAACCCCAGACAAAATAGAGCAAAATGAAAGGAATTTGAAGAGAGTAGTAGGTGTCGGTGACAGTCTTCTAGTCCATCAGTGTTAGGGAGGAAATCTAGTAGTAAATGTTTGTGTCCGTTCTAGCTAAGGTCAGTGGCTGTAATGTTATTTTTGGCAATGAGGTTATGGGTGTGTAGGTAGTCGAGAATGGAGGAGCTAGTTAAATGTTAAATTATTTATGAGTAGGAGTTAGAATTAGATATTAGGGGATTTATTGGGTTACAGATTAAAAATAAATTAAGGATAAATTAAAGAATTAATATTTATCTCATAAAGTGATGAGGTAAAGTAGATAGAAAATATATAAGAGATAAGGTAGATATAAGAGATATAGGAGAGATAGAAGAGATATAAAGGGGCATGTGTTAGTGATCATAGGGGTTTGTATGTGGGTACTATTTGTCAGGGATGACCTTACATCTAGATTTATGAAAGAATTTAAAAGTGGGGAAGAATTTGTGCTTACGTATGTATGGTGAAGGCTTTGTTGTGTTTATTAAGTAATTGTGGTGAGTTATGGGTTAAAATTTTGAGGGTTTCTTTTAAGCATAGTCCACAAATGGAGTGTTGGCTCTGATACGGAATACCCGAGAATAGCCCAGGAAAATTTATATTGTATTTTTCTATTAATTTGATGGTGTACGTGGCTGGCTAGTGATGTGGAAATGTTATTCTCTTTTTATTTAAACGAGTTTAAATGTGCATAATATCTTTGTAGAAGAAGAAGAAGAAGAAGAAGAAGAATTAACTCAGAAAGCCGGAATGATTCCTGCACTCCCAGATGTGTAGAAACTTAGATTCAACGACATCCTGGGGCTTACAATCTCGTCTTTTGTCCATGCCCAATGTATCAAGAACTACATTAAAAATATGATACACACAC
>NC_069000.1:16743723-16744614 GCF_001194135.2 Octopus bimaculoides
ACACACACACACACACACACACACACACACACACACACACACACACACACAACCGGCCGTCGCTTTGTTGGCGACGGTTGTCGAGGTGTTTCATTTCGTTAGAGTGATGGCAGTAAGTTACTGATGCCGTCGATATTTTTGTGTGCTTATTTATGGTTGCCTGGACTGAGTCGGAGCGATAGGGATATTGTCTTTTCCCGGATATGATCTTGACTGAAAAAAATCTATGATCAAATGTACTCCATTCCGTCTGTATTACAAACAGTGTATCGAGGACTATGTTACCAATGTATCGTTTCTTTTTAAAAGGTAGTGTATGATTTCGGGAGGGATATTTGGTTGTTATTTCTAGCAGGTCGATCCACCACGGAGAGGCTACCCTCGTTTGCTCAGTGAAGTACAATGTGCTTTAGGGTGGCGTCATAGTACTGTTCTAAGCTTGGTAGTGTTGTTGATATTGTTGTCTCAGTGGATTATTTAACTTGCAAAGGAAAGGGCTTGGTTTGAATATTACTACAAAAACAAACTGCACACATCGCATGTCCGAATAATCCTTTATCTTTATTTAGTCATTTATTTATTCTTAGTATATTGGTTTCCTTGTGTAGGTGGTCCATGGGCGTGATCTGTGTGTAGTTAGTGATGCTGCGAGGTACTATAACTACCATCAGCAAAACTTCTGTCATAATAATTCCCGTAGGCGCAGGAGTGGCTGTGTGGTAAGTAGCTTGCTTACCAATCACATGGTTCCGGGTTCATTCCCACTGCGTGGAACCTTGGGCAAGTGTCTTCTACTATAGCCTCGGGCCGACCAATGCCTCGTGAGTGGATTTGGTAGACGGAAATTGAAAGAAGCCTGTCGTATATATGCATGTATATATATATATATAT
>NC_069000.1:16744751-16746406 GCF_001194135.2 Octopus bimaculoides
ATATATATGTATGTATGTATGTATGTGTGTGCATATGTTTGTGTGTCTATGTCTGCCCCAACCCCGCCAACATCGCTTGACAACCTATGGTGGTGTGTTTACGTCCTCGTAACCTAGCGGTTCGGAAAAAGAGACCAATAGAATAAGTACTAGGCTTACAAAGAATAAGTCCTGGGGTCGATTTGCTCGACTAAAGGCGGTGCTCCAGCATGGCCACAGTCAAATGACTGAAACAAGTAAAAGTGTAGTAGTTCTGCGGCACTTTGCATATGAAAAGTTCAAAAAAAGAGAGAAAGAACTATATTTTACAGTTAAAAAAAAGTATATAGACAATTATAGCTTATCTTTGTTAGTTAATATTATCATTATAAATTTTAATTTGTTAATTTATTAACTTATTAATCACATTTGTGTATTATAACAAATTTAGAAACACGTTTTCAAGATATTCAAATATTAAGCATGGATTTTTTTAAAGACTTAAATTATATTTTTAAAAATCACTGACCTCTAAATCTAAATGCCTCTTGTGAATCACCATTTCAGTATCATTGCCCTACAGTTTTAAAAATAGACAAACACTGAAATGTGAAACTCTAGGCCGTTACTATGGTTGCCGTTGTTTCTATTATTGTTATTGTTGTTGTTGCTTCTATTACTATCATTTCTGGTATTGTTATTACTCTTGTTATTGTCCACGTGAGTAAGGCAGTGTGCTGGTAGAAGTGTTCCCACTGCGGGCAAACTACTTAACGGCATTTCTTGCAGCTCTTCACTTCCTGAGTTCAAATCCCACCGTGGACGGTTTTGACTTTTATCCTTCAGAGTTGAGAAAATAAGTATCACTTGAGCACTGGGGTCGATGTAATCCTGCGGTAGGTCTAACTACTATTTCTATTAGTCTGAGTGATCATATAGAGACTCCCTCGTTAACTTGTAGCTGTTGTAGAATCGTGATTGTTGTTTTTATATGTGGTAACCCTTATAACCACTGTGATAGCAATATTGCTGGCGATTGTTGTTACGATGCTGCGGGATACAATTTGCGGGATTATAATTGTTGTTATTGCAGCTATAGATATTAATCTAGTTGTTGCTTGAGTTCAGATCAACCAGAAACGAGCACATCTATAATCGAAAGCATTCTAGTCGAATGCATTGCTTTTATTTTGACATAGTATATCTAGTACTATATTAGCTAAAGGGTCTCTTCTGTGTATTTAAATATGTTAGGGTTTAATCTAAAGGAGAGTTTTACTGTTGTTCCTAGCAGATCGAATGACCAGGATAGGGGGTCTCTGACGTAGACTCGACAGCATAGTGGCACTCTTGTGTTTGCTGTTGTACTTGTTGTTTGCTATCATATAAGATCTGGGATAACTTTTTGAAATCCTATAACAGCGACAAGAATGGGTGATGGGTGAATGGAGCTTAGGGTTACAACAACATCCTTCCCTCTGATAGCATTAAAACATCAAAATCAACAAAAGCCAAAGACTAACAAACATTTGCTCTGAAACTCTCTCAAAATCGGCCACCACACACCATTAATAAGCATCATACCTCCGCTTATTTTCCTTTCTAATCCAGTGAAAGCTTCATCTGTTTCCTTAACAAGTACGCACCCCCCCCCCCATACACACGCACACACGCGC
>NC_069000.1:16746812-16748168 GCF_001194135.2 Octopus bimaculoides
ATAGATAGATAGATAGATAGATAGATAGATAGATAGATAGATAGATAGATAGATAGATAGATATGAAAAGATCGTTCTTCAATGTATTAATCAGTAAATAAAAAACTTCAATTATCTTTATTTGTGTAAAAAATAATTATGGCTCAACAATTGAATTAAGTGCTTCAAGTTCCTACTGGAACTCTCTCCAGGAGCAGAGAACAGTTGTGTGCTCCCGGCATTATTTCGCGTAAGAAGTTAACAACTTGAAACTTGATTCTATCGCTGAACCATGGCTCAAATATGGTTATGCGTGGCTATTTCTGTCTGGATTATTGAATAAATCTTTGAACAATGGGTTGGAAGTCATCTTCTTTAATGGATATACCAAAGTACTAATGTTATTTCTTCCAAAACATATCCTCGCCAGCAGTTTACGTATCAACTATACATCATTGCACCTCACTAACACTCGACAGACATGAGCAGCATGCAAACTAGAGCCCTTATAATCAAGCCAAATATTATGTCTCACTGTCACTCAGGTCTTCCCCAAAGAAAGCACGTCCTTAACATAATTTGCATTGTGTTCCAAAATCTGGTCCTTCTCTTCAGGACTAGAAAATACTCACTCATTCTCACTCTTGCTAACATTGCCGACTCTGTACCAAACTCAATGGTGTAATGTTCACACAAGTGTTAGTACTGATGTTGCACACTCAGAGACGTCATAGATCGGTAGTTCTCAACCAGAGTCTTTATAACCCCTGGGGATCCATATAAGAATTTTGGGGGGTCCACGCATGCAAAATTGTAAATTGTAATCCATGGCAGTATATTAAGTGTCAATGAAAAACTTTTGATTTAGATGTATTTACTGCAAGAAATAACTAGGTTCCTTTCTCTAATACTTTCCATAGTTTAATATGTTTCCGGCCACTGAAACGTGTTCTTTCAGAGTGTTGCTACAAACCTACGCAAGTGAATGTGCGAAAAACAAAATAGTAATTTTGAAAGAAGTATCTATGAAGCCAACTTTTAAACATGGAATGGCCAAGGGGTTGGATCCACTAGAATAAACTAGTTATCAAAGGGGTTCATAGATGAAAAAATGGTTGAGAATCACTCTCCTAGACCACTTCCAGGGGTTCACACACTCCAGCTTTTGGTCTATAAGTGTGCTCCCTTTTCTCTCTGCCTTTTTCTACTGCTGAACTTACCTCCCTCCTCTTGTCACTCATTTCGTTTCCCTTCCACCCAGCTCTGGACTGGCACTAACCCCTATATCCAGTCCTTCTTTCCTAAAACTCTATCCCTCTGGAATTTCTTACTTACTCATGTCTTTCGAACAGGTGTCGACATGTAGCAGTTTGAGCG
>NC_069000.1:16748473-16749337 GCF_001194135.2 Octopus bimaculoides
GGCTCTTGGAGGAAGAGTCCTCTGACACTTCTTTCATAGAGTCCTATCAGAAGCAATCACCATCACATTTTTTGGTTGGATTTCCAAGCGTCTTTTAACTGAAACTTTAGTTATTATCCAACCATCTCATTCTTGGTCTACCCCCAAGATCTCCCGCCGCTTCCCTCGGCTTGAAGAATCCGTTTTGCGATTCTTTCCTACGGCATTCTACTGACATGTCCATGATACCGGAACTGTCACTCCTCAATTCAGAGAAGTAGCGGCGAGACCTGAACTCCAAGCTACGCCCTCTGTCGAATAACGTTACTCCCGAGATCTCTCGTAGAAACCCGATTTCAGCCGCTTATATATATTCGTGATTGGACACTTTCGGTCATTACCCAACATCCATTACTATAGATGAGGATAGGCATAAAAACTGAATAAATTCGAGCAGTATTTGAAATCAAATCAAATAAAATAGCTCTACTTGTTCTTCAACTTGTATCGAATTCTTTGAGGAATTGGTGTATTCCCTTATATTGTGAACTTTTCTGAAAGTTTGTAAGTTCAAAAGACGTTAAAATACCGCCTCGTTTATGGGACAAACCAAAAACGTTATACGTGAGTGTATGTGCATATTGCGTTTGTGTGTGCACGTGTAAGTGCGTGTATGTGCGTGTGCACGTGTTGTGCTTTTGCGTGTGTATGTGCGTGTGTGAGCATATCGTATTTGTGCGTGTGCTTCGTTGGCTAAATCTTTGCCACTGTGAGAAATCACGGAATAGGGACACGTTAATAGTTATAGCGATGGCAATGGAAGGGTGGCGGCGGCCAGGCGGTGGTGGTGGTGGTGGTGGTGGTGTTGGAAGTGATATGGTAGTG
>NC_069000.1:16749663-16752713 GCF_001194135.2 Octopus bimaculoides
TGCACACAGAAATTCTTACATTCTACTACATAGATATATACACCACACACACACACACACACACACACACACACACACAAAAACATGCACATGTATTTGTAAAAAGCACATACAGAAGGACAAACATCAAATTTCTCTCTCTCTCTCTCCCTCTCTCTTTCCTTCCTTCTCTCACACACACCCATCTTTACATACCATACCCCTACCACTCTCTTCTCCAACCTTCCATCTTCAAGAGGGTACTTTATCAATTTCTGTCTTCCCCCCCCCTCTCTATCTCTCTCTCTCTCTCTCTCTCTCTCTCTCTTCCTCTCTCACTATCTCTTTCACTCCGTCGCTGTATGTATGTATGTATGTATGTATGTATGTGAAGGCGCATGGCTCAGTGGTTACAGCATCGGACTCACAATCCTGTGGTAGTGAGTTCGGTTCTCGGATCGGGTTGTGTATTGCGTTTTTAAGCAAGACACTTTATTTCACTTAGCTCCAGTTCACTCAGCTGTAGAAATGGGTTGCGACGTTACTTGGTGCCAGACTGTACTGGCCTTTGCCTTTCCCTTGGATAACATCGGTGGTTTGGGAAGGGAAGGCCGGTATGCATGGGTGACTGCTGGACTTCCATAAGCAACCTTGCCCAGACTTGTGCCTCAAAGGAGAACTTTCTACATGCATCCCATGGTCATTCATGACCGAAGGGACGCCCATCTTTACCCTCGTGTGTGTGTGTGTGTGCAATTCTGTGTGTATGAATACAAATATGTATTTGTATTATAAGGCAAATGAGGAATCCATGCTGCTCTGTGACAACTCTTCCCCAAAATCCTGTCAGACCTAAAGGTCAACCCAGCAAAGGTCAGTCCTACTAGAAGCTTGCTTCCTGACCACTACGTAACACCTTGGGCAAGTAAGTGCCTTCTACTATAACACTGAACTTGACGGAAACTGAAAGAAACCCGTACAGTGCCAGATAGAAACCATCTATCGACAATTTCGGAATATAACAATACAACAGTGGCAACAGACCGCTATATATGTTATTGTTATAAAGCAGTCTGTTGTATCTGCCTTGTACGACGGTTGTCGCTCTGATAGATATTGTTATATTCCGAAGTTGCCGAAAGATGTTTCTGTCTGGCACTGTACGACCCCCAGTCGTACAGTGACATTATTCTCAAAGGGTTGTATCGTTATAACACCCACTTAGTATCGCAGTCTAATAACTAGATCAGTACAGACTAACAACACAGTCTAACATGCACCCACGTACTCTAAATACTCACTCGATGCTGGCCGACGTCACCTTAAGTATGGTAACTGACCATTCCACTCGTCATGTGGGAGGGGTGTACCATTATTACTAATTCCCTACAACATCTCCCCTTTTAAGTTTTTTTGAAGAAGTGTCATTTTATTTAGCAATAATATTTTTATTAACCCCCACCTCTCTGTTTTAAGCCTTTTTTTTTTCAGCAATAATTCCCACTGGCGATTAAATCTACTGTCAGCCATGGTGTGTGTTAATTTTTTAACAAATGTGAGCATGAGCGACTAACAAATCGGTCACCTTTGTTGAAATATCTGTACAAACTCTTAGTTTGTCGTTCTTTCTAGAGTGCGTCTTAATATGTCCTACATTCTTTTCTATTCTAGGCACAAGGCCCGAAATTTTGGTACTTAATTTATCGACCCCGAAAGGATGAAAGGAAAAGTCGACCTCGGCGGAATTTGAACTCAGAACGTAAAAACAGACGAAATAATATGTCCTATATTGTCACAACGAAAACACTTCGCTGTTTTAAATAAACAATTTTTCCTTAAGTGCATACGACCGTGTAAAAAACATGAATTTATATCCTTATGCTTGTCGTATTTTTAGAAAACACTATTCAGACTTGTTTTTACTTGGAAACAGTCTTCACGATCAATTTCCTGTGTCGTGTCTTGAATCCAACATTAAACACGAAGGTCTCCTTTCACATCCTTCAGACACTTTTTGCAGAGTTCCATCCTGGTTTTGCTCTAACTTTGCAAGAATTCTAGTTCTGACTTTTGTGTCCTTTGCGGCAGTCAGTTCGTGTAAAAATCAGGCATTTGAACATATCTGGAGTTAATTTATCAAGCTTAAACTTCTCGCATTCTCTGTTTACTCTACCAGCATATGTAATAAAGTCTTCATCGTTGTTTTTCTCTATGTTCAGGTACTTTCTACGTATGCTGAACAATGAGCTTTTTTCACTGAAAATTTTACACAATATATCTATTGTGTCGTTAAAATTTATGTCCGAAGGTTTTCTTGGAGGTGCATAATTACTGTATCGTTCGTGTCCTGCTGCTGCCAGTTTTCTCAAAATTAAACGCCTTTTCATTTCGTCGTCCCAATCTTTACATTCTTTCTCGAAGATTTGCTCATGTCATCAGTAGTATACATCGAAGGTAACTCCGTCAGGTTTATATTTTAATTCAGTTATTGACATCGCGACATAGTCTGACGGGAACACTTTTTCTGACTTTCCTGATGACTTCATTAATTGCAGTATTTGTTGTTGCAAAATTAGTTGTTGTTGCTTTTGTTGTTGCAAAATTAGTTGTTGTTGCTTTTGTTGTTGCTCTTGCAGTTGAATCTGTTGTTGTTCCTTCAGTTGTTATTGTTGTTGTTTTTGCAACTCGAGCATAATTCTGACGATTTACGTAAAAGTCTCGCAACAAAACTTCGTGAGTTTGTCAACTTCTCGTGAGCTGTTTGAATCCTTGTCCTCACTGTTATAAAGCAGTCTATGTCTTCTACGAAGGTTGTCGGACAGAGTTATTATCCTCAAAGGGTTGGATCGTTATAACGACCATTCAGTATCACAGTATAATTACTATATCAGTACAGACACGACTAACATCACAATCTAACATGCACTCTCGTACTCTAAGCACTGTCACGACACTGGCAGACGACGCCTTACCTATAGTGACTGGTCATTCCAGTCGTCACGTGGGAGGGGTGCACCGTTATTACTAATTCCCTACAACATGTGTGTGTGTGTGTGTGTGTGTGTGTGTGT
>NC_069000.1:16754385-16756966 GCF_001194135.2 Octopus bimaculoides
ATATATATATACATATATATATATATTATATTATATATATATTGACATATTTACATGCATATTCACACGCGTGCAAGTGTACGTATATATGTACATATGTGTGTGTGCGTGTGTGTGCGTATGTGTGTGCGTGCGCGTGTGCCTATATCCATCTCTGTATGTGTGTAAATGTGTGTGTGAGAGTGAGAAAAAAGAGGGACGAACGGAGAGAGAAATAAAGCACGTGGTAGGGGTTTGACTAAAACTGGGTTCATACGGGGTGGGATACGGGTGTCACGTGAGTTGAAGACAAGGTAGTCGTAACTGGCGGCGGCAGCGACGGCGGCTTCACTGGTGGTGGTAGTGGAGGTGGCGCGGTTGATCGCGAGGGCGGAGGGGAGGTTTGGCGCGAAAGATGGAGAACATCTGGTAAGCATTCCTCAAGAAACGACGACTTCTGGGAAATAATAGAACGTTTGCCATTCCCTGCCTACCATACCATTCCTTGCCGCCATGCTACCACCCCTGCTTCCTATACCCACTTCTTGCCTACTAGTACCATTCTTGCCCACCCCCTCCACACTGACGGCATCGTTACTATAACTACCATCATGCGAGCCCCTACCACCACCACCACCACCACACTACTGACGCTACCACACAAACGTTACCATTACACCATCACCACCGCCACCATAAGCCAACGAGGAAGCCTGTACTACCCCATGTGATCGCTTAACATGCTAGAAATAACAGATATATATCCCTCTAATTAAACGTACCAACAAAATACTGCGTTTGATAATATGGCCCCATGTTAACTGAATACAGGAGTTGGGACGGTTACGGTGGGAACAATTTCGATCATTGGTCTACTCATTCAGTACTGACAGTATCCAGCGCCATTTCTATGAATACACCGTGAGCTCCACCCTTCAACTTCAACACCACTAACGCTACTACACAAACATTACCATGAATAGGAGTGGCTGTGTGGTAAGTAGCTTGCGTACCAACCACATGGTCTCGGGTTCAGTCCCACTGCGTGGCACCTTGAGCAAGTGTCTTATACTATAGCCTCGGGCCGACCAAAGCCTTGTGAGTGGGTTTGGTAGATGGAAACTGAAAGAAGCCCGTCGTATATATGTATATATATATATATATATATATATATGTGTGTGTGTGTGTGTGTGTGTGTGTGTGTGTATGTGTGTGTGTATATGTTTGTGTGTCTGTGTTTGTCCCCCCCAACATCGCTTGACAACCGATGCTGGTGTGTTTAGGTCCCCGTATGTTAGCGGCTCGGCAAAAGAGACCGACAGAATAAGTACTAGGCTTACAAAGGATAAGT
Organism: Octopus bimaculoides; assembly: GCF_001194135.2. Taxonomy (NCBI): domain Eukaryota; kingdom Metazoa; phylum Mollusca; class Cephalopoda; order Octopoda; family Octopodidae; genus Octopus; species Octopus bimaculoides. The sequence goes on from NC_069000.1 coordinate 16,755,716, forward strand.
CCTGGGGTCGATTTGATTCGACTAAAGGCGGTGCTCCAGCATGGCCGCAGTCAAATGACTGAAACAAGTAAAAAGAGAAAAAGAGAAAAAAAGAGAGAAATGACTGCACCACCAACAACAACAACAACACCACAAGCCAACAAGGAGGCCTCCATTAGCCCCATGTGGTCGCTAGGCGTGCTAGAAACAACAGATATACGTCCCTCTAACTGAACGTACCGCCAAAAGATTGCGTTAGATAACGAGGTCCGTAGTAAACTAAACATAGGGAAAAATTGGGACGGTCACGGCGGGAACAATTTTGATCATATTCTATTCGTTCAATACTGAAGTGGGCCTTAATAACAACAGCATCCGACACCACTTCTACCTCTACACCATAACATCCAACACTACACCTCAAACTTTTAGCCATGACATTATGGGAACGACACCGTCTGAAACACTAGTTTAACACTAGTGTTACCATTACCACCATTATACATACTACGCCCTCTCCCCATTATACGTGACTTCCTTCATACCCAGCTCCTCTATTATGCGATTCCTTCTGTTTCTTAGTCATTTTTCTTCTACTTCCCTTTCTCCCCGCCTTTCCTTTCCATTTCTCCCATCTCTCTTCTATTCTGACGCTTTGATCATTTTCCATTCCTACAAAACCAGTGTATTCCTCATCGTTGTCTTTGTCGCAATCGTCATCATCATCATCGTCAGCCTCGTCGTCGTCGTCGTCTTTGTCGCCATCAATCTTGAACATCATCATCATCATCATCATGGCGATCATCTTATGCTTTCCTCATTCTTCAGTAATAAAATCGTAACATATAATAGGGATGTGAGATGTAGTAAAGTAAGTGAAAGGATAGTGGTGGTGAGGAGGTGTAAATTATATCAAAGACTGCTACTGTTCACCACCGCCCAAATAGACACCAGCAACTCCTATATAGCCCCTTTCCTTAACTCACAGCTATCACACATAACACATGTGTATGTATTTATATGTATTTATATGTACTCCTTTCATAGACACACACACACAAACACACATATATATATATATATGAATAGAGGTAGATAGATAGATTGATAGATAGAGATATTGCTTTATCTACTAAATTTGTACATATATATATTTCTATATCTATCTAATATATATATATATATATATATATATATATATATATACAGAGAGAGAGAGAGAGAGAGAGAGAGATACATACATACATACATACATACATACATACATACATA
>NC_069000.1:16757155-16758709 GCF_001194135.2 Octopus bimaculoides
ATATATATATATACAGATACTTATATACATATATATCTTTTATCTATCTATGTAGGGGTGTGTACGTTATGTGTGTAATATATTTTATATTAATGAGTTTTTGTATTTAGGTATTTAAAAAACAGTAAAGCGCTAACTGGGGGTAATATTCTAACCTTTAACGTATCTGTAAAGGGACTCCATGTATGTAAGTGCTTTTCTATTTTTAATTATTTCAATTCTTCTGAGGAAGGAGCCGGTTCCTAACAAATATACAAAGCTCCATTGTTGGAATGTAGATAACTAAAACAAATTCCCATTTTGAACTTGAGAAAAATCTTGCATATTTTTACTATTCCACTTACAGATTGTATTTGTAATTCGTGAGTTAACTGGTTGATTTCTTTTTCTGGAAACCCAAGCTTGTTTCGATTGTCACTTTACTCACAAATTTACTCAATTTACTCACAAAACCGCGTGCACCGATTATTATTGGTATAGATATGATTTTATAATCTGGACATAGACGCTGATATATGTATACATGGTGGTTATCTGCTCCTTGCAGAACTTGAGCTCTTCTTGCACATATAATTGCTCTTCCCTAGCGCGAAATTTTAAATGACTTTTGAATTCTGAAAGACGTTTGAAGAGCTGATTACAAACATATACTGCCGCAATGTCTCCATTTTTCGCTTGTTCCTTATGAATGTTCAAGTGCCGCTTAAATCCTCCACATGACTTGCAGGTTTTCTTAACAGACACTGCATTACATCTAGTCACCCGGAATAAAATTCCAATAGTTCATGTATGTCTTACCTACATGTGCACGCTGATGCAATCTCATACTAGCATGTGATATGCATACTTTTGTACATAAAAAAACACTTAAAGAAAGAATGAGAAAGTCTTGCAACGATATTGATATTAATCTCGCTTTTTACGAAATATTCTTTTCATTTCAGCGAACTTGACTCTGTCAAGCTCACAATTTTAACATCACTCCAAATCGTAGCTCTCCACGCTTCTCCAAGTTATTCAAGTCCTATGTAACATAATTTAAGGCATTTCAAATTCGAATTTAAATTCTTTGTATCTCTCCTTCGGTGTACATGTATGTATGTATGTATGTATGTATGTATGTATGTATGTATGTATGTGTGTGGGTGGAGGCGCAATGGCCCAGTGTTTAGGGCAGCGGACTCGCGGTCATAGCATCGCGGTTTCGATTCCCAGACCGGGCGTTGTGAGTGTTTACTGAGCGAAAACACCTAAAGCTCCACGAGGCTCCTACGGGGGATGGTGGCGAACCCTGCTGTACTCTTTCACCACAACTTTGTCTCACTCTTTCTTCCTGTTTCTGTTGTACCTGTATTTCAAAGGGCCAGCCTTGTCACACTGTGTCACGCTGAATATCCCCGAGAACTACGTTAAGGGTACACGTGTCTGTGGAGTTCTCAGCCACTTGCATGTTAATTTCACGAGCAGGCTGTTCCGTTGATCAGATCAACTGGAACCCTCGACGTCATAAGCGACGGAGTGCCAACAACATGTATGTATGTATGTATGTATGTA
>NC_069000.1:16760760-16764294 GCF_001194135.2 Octopus bimaculoides
GGCGGCGGCGGCGGCGGTGGTGGCGGTGGTGGTGGTGACGACGGTGACGACGACGACGAGGAGGAAAATATCTTGTGCAGGGCAAAAGGGCTCAAGTGGTTGAGGACAACTATGCAATGATGAACGACATTTACAAAAAGAAAAGGACCAGTGCGGTATTTACATCAAGTAAAAGAGTGATCCTGAATTTCCCTGATACCCTACAGGGGTCAGACCTTCTTGCAGTTGTGACTGCCATCCTACAGGCGGATAATTAGTGTCGGCTCATTCAGCTTTGCCAATTTAGCCACTCTCACGCACATCCCTCTTTACTCTAACCTTCCACCTCAAGTGGTACTTGTAGGCATTAATGAGGGCTTGTCTTGAGAGGAAAAGCTCTGTTCCCAGACCTTTCAGTCATGTTCGCGATACAACTTCCTTCGCTATGGCCTCCAGATAGAGGAAGATGCCATGTCCTTCTTTATTAAAAGAAGGTGCTTATTCGATTTTCACAAAAGACACAGCTGACAGCCAGATCTGTTCTACTCGTGATAACATCTGCTCAACTTAAGCCCACAAAGGGCACAGGCACTGAACAATGGTGTGCTTTTCACGTATATTGGAGAGGTACGGTCGCAAACAGTACCAGCACAGTTGTACCTCTAGAGTTTATCCTCAATAAGCAATGCTTTCCTGTAACACTGACAGACCAGGGATTTATGTAAATTGCCTATAATAGCCGTTTCGGAAGTCCTCCAGGAGCGACTACTTTGACTGTCCTCGTCAACCAAATTCGCTTCTGAGCCTTCATCGCTCATGACCTTTCACTAATCGTCTAAAAAAAAGTGGGAGTTTACTTTCAACTGGCCACATAGTTCAGCTGATAGAGTGCAGTGAGTTCCAGGAAATCTTAGCCCTCAAAATATAAAGAAACTAGTTAGAAACGCGTCGGAAAACGTCAATACTTTTTTTGCAGGAGAATAAAATATGTCGATCAAATGCCAAATGTTTCAAATTTTGGTACAAAGCTAACAAGTTCGGGGAAACGGGTAATTCGAATAGATTGACCCCATTGTTCAACTGGTACTTCTTTTATCTTACCAGAAACCATGAAAGGTAAAGTTGACCTCGGTAACATTTGAACTCACAACCTAAAGAGGGACGAAATGCCGCTAAGCATTTTGCCCGGCGTGCTAACGAATCTGCCAGCAAGCCGACTATACATACAGAACTCTAACCAATTGGGAAGCCACCCAGCTCAAATTGATATAGTTATAATATGCCTACCCTGCAAACAAGAAGAGCGGTCTTTCAGACAAATAGAAAATTACTACAAAATATCAACAGTTGGATAAGAAAATACTTAGACGCATACAAAAAGAAATTAATAGGTGTTATAAGTTAATATGAAGATAATTTTTGCAATATATAAGGGAACGAAGCACAAATTCAAAATTGCCAAGATATAGGTAGAATGTGTAGATAAGGACTAAACTTCTAAAAACGTTTAAATAAATCATAACCGAATTCCGAAATATACTGAGAAAACCCCACTTTACAGTGAATATCCCACAAAACGGAACACGGAGGAAGTAAGTCAGAATGAAAATTAACAATGGTTAGAAAGTTCTAGGTTAAAAGTAGAAACTGAAGGGTTTATCCTAACTTCACAAGATTAAGGCTTACTCATAACAGCAATAAAAAAGCTTTCTACATCAAGTGTAGGTTATGCAATCTGTACGGTCGACTACATCTTCTTCGGCTGCCTAGTCCTTGTCAAGTCCGAGTATGCTATTAATAGTCATAATCAAGTCTGCAATGATATCTACAAGGCAACATGGTGGCACTTCTGTTTGGAAACTAACAAGAAGTGATATAAACATAAACCTAGTACGGTTTATAACGATGATTTGATCACAACCTTGTGGGAACTGTCAATCCAAACTGACAAGGAGATCACAGCAAATTGTCGCAATCAAGGTCGGGAACGAAAATACGCTAATAAGCATCTCTATCCATTTCGACTAAAATATTGCCCGGAAGGAGTTTGAGAAGCGAAGACCAAAGACCTGGAAATTAAATCGAACAAGATGATGTGGGACATGAAATTAAAAAAAAAAAGCAGCACAAATTAGATAACTATTTAGCACAAAATATATGAAGAAAAAATACAAACTATACCAGGCTTCATAGATACAACCTACATTCTACACAATTCATACAACACAATCTACGAAATCAACACGCCATAAAATAACACAACAGACGCTCTTTCATAACGGATATCTGATATTATAACGCAAACTAACATTATACACATCTGCAACCTATTAGCGCTAAACAAATCACACTTCACATACTCTACACAAGGACTCTCTGGCAATGAAACACGCAACACCAATCAACTCACAGTACATACAAAACATAATCACCACCCAACAAAATAATGCAGTTCACATAGCGTATAGTCTATACAACAGAAGGAAAACTGAGATAGTACCAGAAACGACAAAGCAAACCCATAGCAAAGCAAATCTGATGCAGTATAGAAACACAGGTCTGCATTGCAGGAGTCATGTTCCATGCACACAATTCGGGAACACAGATGTGCACGCGGTGGTACGAGGTTAGGGTTAGAGAAACTCTATTAAATCTCGTGAAAAAAAAAATAAGGAAAAAGAAGTGGAAAATGTAGACAAATAAAATAATAATAGTGGTGGTGATGGCGGTGCTGGTGATGATGATGATAATGATGATGATGATAATAATAATAATAATAATTTCTTACAATGATAATTGAATTTCATTATTCGCTGCAAGGGTAAGTGGTGGGGGAGGTTGCAAAGACGATTTCATGTGTTCGTGTGTGTGTGTGTGTGTGTATATGTGTGTGTGTGTGTGTGCGCGCGCACGTGTCTATGTATATATACATACGTATGTGTGCGTATAAATATATAGATATATATGAACGTTTACATATATATGTATATATGTGTGTATGTATGTATGTATGTATGTATGTATGTATGTTGTGTGCATTACGTATGTATGTATGTATGTATGTATGTATGTATGTATGTATGCATGTATGTATGCATGTATGTATGTATGTGTGTGTGTATGTACGTATGCATGTATGTATATATACACATATAATCGTCTTTGTAATCTCCCTCAAGTGGTCTGAAATGAAGACTGCAGCATCAAGAACGGAAGGGTTTTATTGCGATACATTATACATTTGCGAAATGGATTGTATCATAGTTAGTATAAAGCTAGACACAGCACGCTTGTGCCTGATACAGTGTGGTATATGTTTTAAGAATAGCGTTGTCGGGTAGTGGAACAAACATACACAAATACTTGTATATTGGCTGCGTTAGTTTGGAATTCTAAAGACGGTTTATGTTGATAAGACAAGTTGCTGTTCATTCTGTTTTTACTTTCTCTCAAACATTTATTTGTTTCTTCGTTTGAATTTTTCTCCTTCTGTTTCAGACTCTCTCTCTCTCTCTCTCTCTCTATCTCTCTCTCTCTCTCTCTCTCTCTCTCTCT
>NC_069000.1:16766653-16767543 GCF_001194135.2 Octopus bimaculoides
TATATATATATATATATATACACATGCATATATACACACAGACATATACAAATAAATATGTATATATTCATATATGAATACGTATATGCATCTACATATACATGTAAATATATATCCATAAACTCACACAATACTTTTATCTCGAGTTAGATAAATTCATAGATAAACAGATAGATAGTTAGATAGATGGTTAGATAGTTAGATATTCACACATTTCCACATATCAAACGCTCCATGAACAAAGCTCTATCGTCCTTGCTCTAAATCTTCTAAAGAAGTGTAGTTATGTTCAAGTAACCCCTTGCAGCCATTTTGAACAGGGCGAGGTAACAACGCATGACATGATGTTCTGAAAATATTTCTTCTGGTTATTTTGTCGTTCGCTTCACTTTTTGTTCTTATTATTACTACCACTACTTATGTTGCCGCTTTTACAGTTGTTGTCATTGTTCTTATTATGGTTATTATTATTATCATTGTTGTTGCTGTTGTTCTTGTCGTTTTTGTTATCATTATTATTATTATACCCGTTTATATGTTCTTTCTGGTTTTTCAAAAATAGTTAAGTTATTTATGACCTCAAACGCTATGATTCTCAGATGTTTCTTTTTATGTGTATGTCAGTATACATACATATATATGTGTGTGTGTACGTGTGTCTTGGTTTGTCTGTGTGTATACACACACATATACATGTGTGTGTATATATATATATATATATATATATATATATATATATGTATCGAGAGAGAGAGATAGAGAGAGAGAGATAGGTAGTTATATAAGCATATGTATGTATGTATGTATGTATGTATGTGTGTATGTATGTGTGTATGTATGTATGTATGTATGTAGACATGTACATACATACATATATATATATATATATA
>NC_069000.1:16768051-16769165 GCF_001194135.2 Octopus bimaculoides
ATATATATATATATATATATATATATATATATACATATATACATATTTATTTATATATATATATATGTGTGTGTGTGTGTGTGTGTGTGTGTGTGTATATATATATATATGTAAATCTTTTTTAATTTGCTTTGCAATAATTTCGACCTGAAATTGAGGGCACAAACCAATATTGTTTGGGTTGGTCATACTGCCAATGAATACTTGCTTTTGTTCTAACTTTTAGCTCGGTTGTTAGAACACTATTTTCATTACCTATGTGATCTTATACGATCACTAGAATCCTAGAAAAATTTCAAATTGTGTGATGAAAATTTTCTGACATACGTATAACTGAAAGGAACCACATCTAGTGTGCGGAGTTATTGGCTATTTTATCCTTCTAAAGTAGGTCAATACGCACACAGAAACACACAGACACACTTAAGCGCTCTATATCATATTGTCATTGAATAATATAAAGGCATCGCTTAATTCTTTTGGGTATTACCTGTGAAGTTATGTAACAACAAGTCGAGATATCAGCAATTGCTATATAGTATGCTGGTACACGTGCTTCTACTTTTTAATACATCGCCAATGAGGAGAATAGTCGCCGAATCTTCTAGACTTCTAGGAGCTAATCTATGGCATTTCTATTTTGTTTTCTTTTGTGTAATTCACATTGACATAGTATTACGCTGTCTCCAGTCATTAACATCTGTCACACATTTTCAAATTACACCTTCGGCGATTTAACTTGGGATTCATTAACGACAATGTAATCTTCATATAATTAAGGGACTTTCGGCTTGAAGAGTAGCGGAGTATCCTTCGTTGAATAATTATTACGTCAGAGGATCTGCTAGCTAGGAAACATATGTAGCCAGGACTTTACCAACTCCACTCCCTCAATTTGGATTATATATATATATATATATTCGAAATGCCGGTGTTAAAACGGGGGTAGCTAATGAAGAAGAATGTTCTCTATGTGGCTTGTGTGTTTTCTCGTCTACGTTTTGTTTGCAATGTCCTGTACCCAGATATGCACCTATACATACAGGTGGATGTCGGTATGCACATACCTGTGCGTATATATGCATATACTCATTTACTATTTGTTTATATATAT
>NC_069000.1:16769217-16774911 GCF_001194135.2 Octopus bimaculoides
TATATATATATATATATATATAAAATGAGAAATGTGTGTGTGTCTATGTGTATGTATGTATGTATTTATGTATGTATGTATGTATGTATGTATGTATTTACGCATAAAGACTAAATTTATAGTCAATCGCCTTTCATCCATGACCATGTGGTGAACACGATCAATGTTTTCTTCAGTGGTGGCAGTTTGCAGGACGTCCAAACCTTGGGTCATCTTCAAGACTTTCCCTTCCCCACCTAAGTTCAGCTGCTCACTTTTGCACTGTTTGATAAAACTGGAGCATCCTTGTCAGCATGAATGTCCTTGTGGGCTAAACCCTTTTTTCTGCAGGTATTTGATAACACCACGACGTCGAATTTTCTCTATTTTCAAGAGAAGCTACGTGTTACATCTGAAATCTTTGAACTGGTAGATGTCCGTTTATCTGGAAAGAAACAATGCAGTTATTAATAAAAAAAAAAAAGGTGAAAGTAATGTCTGCAAGATTTCACACCTTCATAGTCAACCTATGAACTTATCAGTCCAACCTGTTCTTAGATCTTCTGCCTTTTCATATAATGCTTGAAAAAGGAAGATGATCTGTTTAGAGCTGGAATATTTTGATCTTAGGACTGATTGATTGAAAACACAGACTTAAGTAAACGTCCACAGATTTTTTTTTTTAAAAAACGCTTCAATTCACTGATAACATTTCAAACAGACTCCAAATTCATCTGCTGTTTTCCATTCTTTCTGATGAGAATAACAGTAGTCACAAATAAATATTTATTTACCCTTACATATACCGTCCACTCACAGCTTATTTGTATATACTGACTCTCGAGCCACTGCTGTAGAATTTAGAGGTGTTCAGAGGTGCGCCGTTTAGTATAATGATGTCGGACACCCCTGAAATGGGTGTAGTTTGGACCGTTCTAAAAAAAATTAACCAGAACAACTCTGATCAGCAGCTGAAGAGGTAAGAGTGGTGGGGCGATAGTTGAGTTGTTTAGGGTCTAGTTCGAACTGGACATCCAAGATGTAGGACGAGTAGGATAGGTTGTCTCACCCAGAAATGAGCTAAGAGCAAGTTGTCCTTCAAAAGTCGGGAAGATGCGGTGAACATGCATGTTGCTTCTGTACCCGAGCGTCGTGCTTTTTGGTTTGACTAGACTCTAATGTCCGCGGTTTCGTGACTTGTGGAAACGGTGTGCTTCACTAGTCAGGCGATCCGTCTGCAGGGTGAAGCTGTTGGTGTGTCGTGACTGATGATACCCAGAGATGCCATGAGGTTGCGAGTTGAACAGCCGAGTCCAATGTGAAGTTTGCGCCACAGCTTTCCCTAGTCAAGAAGGACAGGCAATTTACTTGTGTGTAGCTTTTGTGAAAGATGTGTGCAGGAAGTGAATAAGGACAGATACTCTTCGATCAGGTCCTCAGTAACAACTTCAATGTTTACTTGGAGAATAAGGGGAGGTTCGAGAGACAGCTGATGCTCTTCAGTTAATTGGCTGAAGGTAGCAACTATGGTTGAAGTGAATGGGCCAATACTAGCATGCCTGAGGTACGATAATTGGGAGAAAGCACATAAACATGTCACCAGAGTAATACAGTAGTATATAAGGAATTACTTGATTGGCTCTAGGAGATATTCTTGGAACAGTAACATATTTTAAAACGGTTTACCAATTCATATCCGATTTCTATGGAAACCCTAAATTTCTGCAACCTATCCATGTAATTGATTCTTATAATTATTTCTCGTAAGGCGACGAGCTGGCAGAATCATAAGCACGTCAGTAAAAATTATTAAGCCGCATTTCTCCTGACTCATTGCATTCTGAGTTCAAGCCCCGTCAAAATTATCTTTGCCTTCTGTCCTTTCCGGGTCGTTAAAAATAAGTTCCATTTGAAGACTATGGTAGATCTAATCGACTAACCCAACCCCTAAAATCGCTGGTCCTGTGCCAAAATTTCAAACCATTGTTATTGTTTGTGCTGTCGAAACAGATTTCTTTTTTCCTTTTTATTTTCGAAAGTTGAGATTTACGAACTGGTTTTAAACGTACAAAAATTTCTATTGTTCTGTGTCGCACTGTACAACAAAGGTGTTTGCTTTTTATTCTTTCGCCTTTTTGAACAAGTGAAAGACTATATAATAAAACATTTTTGGTTTCGGGTTGCAACTTTCGTCGTTTTTTTAACAATATCGTCAAAGCAAGCAGAATACAATAAGTAAGGTAAAAATCATGAAGCATATAGTTTGCACCGATGCATAAACGTTTCAAAAGGATTTTAAAAATAGGACTTTTCAATCACCGAGAGTGCTTTTAATGCCTCACTCGATATCAGCAACAACAGCCTTGGGTTAGGAAGAGTTCAAAGAAACCCGATACATCTCCTTGGCCTTCTTTGGAACAGGCGTGGTGGGTATTTCCACAGCATGGATTGTCTTTTTGTCTCTGGTTGAAAATCATGAAACCAACACTCATCCTGAGTTAGGGAACGTTCAAGGAAACTAGCTGCATCTACCTCAAACAATGTCAGATTTTCCCGTGATGTGATCAGACTGGTATGTTTTTGATCTAGTGTCAGAAGACGCAGCAGTCTGCGAGCTGAAACTTTCATGTCGAGTTCATTGTGCAGAATATTCTCAATTCTCTTAAGGAATATTCTCAACTACCTCATGGAATATTCTCAACTCTCACTCCCTTTCTCTCCCTCTCTCTCTTTCCCTTTCTCCGTATCCTTCTCTCTCTCTCTCTCTCTCAATGCAAATAGCATTGGCTATTTGATTTAAAGTGGGAAAATATAACTCAGCTCATATTGCTTCAAACAGAGAATCTCTAAAACTGGACAAGGATGAAACCCAGGACAAGCTAGAGCAATGTTGCGTTAGCAAAGTCTCAGTCATTTTTATCGACGAATTTTGTCGACAAATGATAAAGAGAAAGTTGATTAATCTATGCCTCACTCAAAGTGGAGCAGGTTTGCAGCTTATAGTCAATGAAGTAATTGAGAGAAGTTGTGGGTGTTGCATGAGGTAGTATGGCATCTATCTGCCGTGGCAAATACGTCGGAAACATTGACACGTTCTTTAAAACCGATGCCTAGGTAGAACGTTAGGCACACAATCCAATATATGAGCAGACGCAATGCAATACTGACTGTAAGGAATTTTGATAGCAACATGATCCCACTGGAGCAATATTGGTTGGCGATAAGAACAGAGATCACGAAAAACAACATTTCGTTCGAAGCAGTCACTGAAGATAACCAAATTTTTGTGGTCTCTGAAGACTAAAGAGCCATTCCAGAACTCTACCCTGTCATAAATGCAGAATAGAAGGTATGCTGTTATAGTTATTGCAGTATGCGCCACATAGAACTTTCTGTCATGTAAAGTTAAGAGACGTCGAAAACAGAAAGAGACGGAGGATGCCGTTTGAACAGTATCGCCAGTTGGAATTTCAGAATTGCCTCTTAAATCGCTTACTCCTTGATCTAAGGAAATGGCCAGGAAACTGAAGAGCCTGTCCTCTCTGTCATGGCTAGCAGTGACTGCAAGAGATATGGAGGAGGAGTGGTCTACAGCAGAAAGAGCAGCGAGCATACACACGCATACATACATACATACATACATACATACATACATACATACATACATACATACATACATATATACATATATACATACATATATACATACATACATATATTTCATCATGTTAAACCGTTAATCCCGACACCTTCTTTTCTCTCTCCATTTTTTCCTCTCATCCCTTTCTGTGGAAGATCGTAGGCTCGAAACGACAAAGACTTTTCCATTCTTCTCGATCGTCAAGTTAGAACACCAGCTTGTTGTTCCCTCAATTGTTTTTGTCTTCTGTTCTCTGTACATTTGAACTTTGTTCTTACTCTTTTCGCTATCACTTTAACATACGGAGAAAGTAATTTGCTTAAGTTGAGGCTTATGAATACAAAAGTTCTAACATTTAAAAGCTTAGCAATTTCAAAACTTTGAAAATCGACCGTTGACAAACCAAATTATTATATATAAAAAAAAGTATGTTATGAGACAGAGAGGCAGGCAAAAATAAGGAATAGGGGGAGGGAGTAAGTAATATAATATGAAAGGAGAAGGTGAAAGAGAAAGCACAAAAAAGTGAAAAATACAGAAGAAAAAGAAAAAAGGTTGAAGAGAAATATCACAGAATAATGAACAGGGAAATGGGGAAGAAAAATAAGAAGTAATATTTGCAAGCGTTAGATTATAACGTGTATACGCGTACTTTAGATGTATGGTGATTCAGTAATATTGGTTGTAAGCAAACAAGGAAAGTATGTATGCATTTGAAAAGGAAGGATACTATAAGAGTAATATAATTATTAAAATAGTAAATGTGAAGAATTCGAAGCAAAATCATATGTGTAACCACGAAAGAATATTTGTATGAAAATATAAGAACTATAAAAATATAGATGAGGAAAAAAGTAAAGGAAAAACTAAGAAGACATGATTAAGGTAGAGGTAGAAAGTAAGAACAGAACAGCATGAGAGGGGAGGAAAATCAACATACATAAACATACTGAGTAGAGAGTGATAAAGGGATTAGTATCCTTATATATTTATATATTTATAGGGGGGCTGCAAAAGCAGAGAAAGAAAAGAAAAATGGAAAGAAAGCAAGGGCATACTTAAATATTAACAGTACATATGGATTAGTACTTATAGAACAGAAAGTGTGCACGGCTTCTGAAGTCTCCAATTACAGCCGAAACTCGGATCAGGTCATTCACTTTTTCTTTGCACGAAGAGAAATACGCAAAATAGGCACATGTTTACATGTGTCATTATAGTGTTTGTTTTTTTTTGCATATTTACATAGTTTCGGGTAAATCTTGTATTGTTTATAAACGAATACATTATTCATCCCATAACTCACGTGATTAATGCACATTTTAGTATACAATAGACAACGATCAATAAAGAAAACAAAGTTACGTTGTTTTCCTAATTTTGAGAAGATTCCATTGAACCATAATGTTAGAATTTACAGATGCGTTTCCGTTAACAGAACTGAGCTTGCAGGATGCTTACTCAAATCCTTCCAAAAAAAAAACCTATCAAAATCTTTCAAAGAAAATGAAAAAATTGTATCTATGAAGAAAAATATATTCAACATGACGGTAAAATAAAATTTTGTAGCAAATACTTGTTTTGATTACGACATTTCGAAACCAGATTATACTTTCATTTGAATAAACTGAATGTCAATTTGATGTAATTTTTGTGGTGCACAAGTTTCCTGATCTTCAACCATAACGCATTAGAGAGATGCTGTTTCATTTCTCGAAATGTCGAAAAATGATAAGTTTTAAGGATACCTTTTCATAAGAGTATGTGTCATTATACCTAAATAACAGTCATCTTCGCTTTTATACATTACACTAGCTCTTTGCTGAGACATTCTCCACGAAGTAGAAATGAGTTATATAACATTGTAGATAGACAGACAAACACAGACAGACAGATAGATAGATAGATAGATAGATAGATAGATAGATAGATAGATAGATAGATAGATAGATAGATAGATAGACAAACACATATCAGGAGAGAGAGAGAGAGAGAGAGGGACGAGAGAGAGAAGGGACGAGAGAGAGAAGGGACGAGAGAGAGAGAGAGTGGGGACGAGAGAGTGGGGACGAGAG
>NC_069000.1:16775190-16778135 GCF_001194135.2 Octopus bimaculoides
GGGACGAGAGAGAGAAAGGGGGACGAGAGAGAGAGAGACTAATAATTAAAAAGTTTAAAAGAGCAAGATAGGTTTGGTTTTTTTTTCTTCTTTTCTTTTTTGCAGATTGAATATTTTAGCTAAGGCATGTCCTTACTCTGGGGTTTTCCAGACATTGTGGCCGCTGTACGACTGATTACTCAGGAATAGCTTCGCTATGACTAACTTCTCATCATATAACCTGCACAGACTACAAAATAGTCACTTAATGCAAAATAGTATAAAACTATTTTATAATATTTGGGATTATCAGCTTGATTTATTTTGGTCCAAGCTTTTTACCAAGATCTACTACAAGACTGCATTTGCGAATGCAGACTTAATTATGTTTTTATGTAGCTATATATGTGTTTGTTAACTTTATTGTCACTAGATAGTTATTGTCTTGGTACACCAGTAAATGCGTGCTTCTGTGTTGGTGCATTCCTGTAATCTTGTATCTTAACACTTATAGGTTGGTATATGTGTGCTTGGGTATGCATGTATACACACACACACACACACACACACGCATATATACACACATATATACACTGTATAGATAGATAGATAGATAGATAGATAGATAGATAGATAGATAGATAGATAGATAGATAGATTCAAACACAATGTACCTTCACATATGCGATATCTTTTGTTTCGAAATAAATATGATAATATAAACTGTTCATAAGTAAATCTGAGGGTATGTGTGTGTATTTGTGAATGTGCGCGCGCATGTACAACACCATCACACTGATACATACACACACATACACATATACACGGACGTACACATAAACTTAAGAGGTGCTTGCTCCAGCAAGGCCGGAACTTCCCTCGAGCTATAACTAGAAAAAGAATTTAAAAATTCAATGTATGTATATGCGTATTTATGTTTTTCGTGTAGCCCTCATTAGTGTAGTCGTCTCTCATTCTTGTAATATCACCTATACCCATACTTTCTATCACCTCCGTCTCTCTCTCTCTCTCTCTCTCTCCCTCTCTCTCTCTCTCTCTCTCTCTCTCTCTCTCTCTCTCTCTCTCTCTCTCTCTCTCTCTCTCTCTCTCTCTCTCTCTCTCTCTCTCTCTTTCTCTTCCCCTCGCTTGGTGTTCTGACAATTTCATTTTATGTTCTGCTGTGAAGACAGTAATTCGGTATACCAACACGCATTCCAGATTCCATCTTTCCTGTCTGTTTATTTTGGATGGAGTCCTACACAGCAGCAAAACTAGGCTATTCGTTTCTTTACTTCTGTCAATACTTGCATACGTATTTCTCTTATCAGCTATGGCGGAGATGTCGTCTGCTTACCGTTATAGACCGTTGTAGCAGCTTAGTTTTTCATTATTTCTATTCTGTTTGTATCCATTTTCTTTGGGTATCTTTTGTTTTCTACTTTCTTTTTCTTTCTAAGCATTATTTCTTACATTTTGGAAATATTTAATAGAATATGAAATTATTTCTGTTACAAACTTTTGTCTGTAACTGCATGTGTTTCTGTATATGTACACTCACATACACACAGAGGAACATACACACACAAGTACACACAAACACACACAGATATACACACCTATATAAAAGACAAATGCCTGCCTCTCAGTCATTTCAGTGATTTTTGTAATGAAATATGTTTTGATACTATGGCAATTGTAAAGTTGTGTATACCGTTTTTCAACGCCAAGAAATTATTTTAACTGAAGTTGTATCCCTTCGCTAATTTTTGTTGTCTTGTTCTTTTTATCTTTTAGCTTTTTTCCCTCATTTATGTTGGTCATGATATTTTAATTTCTTAAGATATCAATTCGGTTTACATAGAAAAATTTTGACACGCGTGTATATTTCTTCGACACATACACTTTATTGTAATTCCTAATTAATTTCCCATATTTCTTCTCCGACACATTTGTTCAAATGTTCTATGTTGATGTAACTATATTTTTTTTACTTTAATACATACATACATATTACATACATACATATATTCATTCGTACATACATTCCCATAACGTATATTTAGCTACATACATCCTAGTATATCTATATATGTTAAAATGTATATATATATAATGTATATATAATGTTCCAAATTGTATGTTCCAGCTTTACACCTAAAGACTACGACACTGAAAACGAGGAACATCTTTTCTTTCAAGAAGAATGTTATATACTGTGACTTTTTTCTGAACTTTGTTCTTGTTAGCACTAGAGTTTACACTCGCCACAGCCGCCATGGATTTTGTGAAAATTTACAAATAGGAACCATATGGGAAGTTCTCAGATCCATCATCATCACTTCTAGAAATTCATAGCATAATTCATATTTCGTGGATTAAGTCATGGTGCCGTGTGCTGCTGCCTTCTTACAATGGGCAAAGTCAATCATACGATATATCATATGATGCGATATGATTTGTTTGTGTTTGTGTGTATGTATGTATGCATATATACATATATATATATACACACATACACACACACACACACACACACACATATATATATATATGTATATATACACATATGCACATATATATGCCTCTATCTCGCTCTCTCTCTCTTTACACACACGCACGCACACATATTATATATTATATATATATATATATACGTATGCATTATGTATGTATGTATGTATGTATGTATCTTTTTTATTTATTTCAGTCATTGGACTGTTGCCGTGCTGGGACACCGCCTTGAAGAATTCTAGTTGAATGAGTCGACCCCAGTACTTATTTTAAAGCCTTGTACTTATTCGATCAGCCACTTTTGCCGAACAACTTAGTTACAGGGACAAAAACTCACCAACACCGGTTCTCAAGCAGTGGAGGGGGAGACAAACACTGACAGAAAGGCGCGCGCACACACACATATACACACAGACGCACACACACATATACACACACACATTATATAATATATA
>NC_069000.1:16779139-16783857 GCF_001194135.2 Octopus bimaculoides
TGTGTGTGTGTGTGTGTGTGTGTGTGTGTGTGTGTGTGTGTGTGTGTTTGTGTGTGTGCGTGCGTTGAGTATATGTATGTGTGTGAGCTCGCGCGTTTGTACAAATGTGTGCGTGTGTGTGTGTGTGTGTGTGTGTGTGTGTATGAATGAATGTGTGGAGGAGTGTATGTGTGTGTATGTGTGCGTATGTGTACATATACATGTATCCAAATTGTTTGTATTTCATACTTTAATTTCATCACCCTCCTGGCTATAGCCACACTAATGCTCTCAATATTATATTAATATGTACTAATGAATTAAAGGTTTTGTCCCTCTATGCTCTAATTAACAAGCTATTTCTACAGAATTACGGCTCCACAGCTAATAAAGAAGTTCAATCTTCCCTTCCAAATGCTAATGTGTAAATAGTAAAACATTAATTGAATAAACAGGGAATAAAATAAATAAACATATATAACACCTAAAGGTAAATTATTAAGAACTACAAACACATCCTTTAAAAAAATCCTAAAATAAAAACCAAGCTAGAAAGAAAGTAGTGGGTTCTTGCGTCAGCAAACATCATTTCGTGATGTTGGGAAATTTGGGTATGTTTCAATACAGTGGCGTAAAGTTAGTATTCAAGTCCTAAACGAAACCCTTCACGGAGAGAGAGAAACTTAAACGAAATAGCATTTATTCGCTAACAGTTTACTTAGTACAGTTCATATTTCAACTCTGAAGTAAGGTTATGTATGAAGCTCACGTGTGGCTAACGATAAACTTCTCAAGATCTGCAATCTTCAAAAAAGAAAAAATAATTACCAACAATAGAAATATTGTTATTCATTACAGTAATTTATTTTCGTACGTTATTTAGATAGAGATCAGTCATGATCGATGACTAAAGACATTCTAGCTATGTTGGTTAAATATAGGCATCCTTTCTTATTTCCTGAAACAAGAGACGTGTTCAAAAACTAAAACCACACCGACATTCCTTCCTTCAATAAACACTTAGAACTCCATTATCCAATGTAACTTTCATCTTGTTGTTTTTGTTGTTGTTGTTGTTTAGCACATCTATGGCCAAAGACGTTTCAGCAAGTTTATCCCTATCCTGCTTTTTATTGAGATATTCTGTATATTATCAGACTATTTAATCCGTGTCTTCATTTTTAAAACGAAACGATTCGTGTGCTATTTCTAGAAGATGAATTAGCTACGTAGAAACTCAGTTCCTCGTCGGCTTGTGTTTACTAACAGCTGCACCATGCTATGTAACCATAATCGAGCAGATGCTCTTTTGCTGACTAATATTTTTGTTAAACGTGAAGGAATGTCGGAGATGTTACAACATCCTATTTTCAATCTTCTAATGTCCATTGGCCAGATTGTTGTTAAACGAGGTTCCTTTAAAACAGGTCGCAAGAAACTGTAAATTAAAGTATAGATTCAAAAAAACTAGTTAGGGTCAGATTCGGCAAAAAACAGCTGAAATACATTAATCACAGTGCAAGAACGTTTGTGTACCAAGAGAAGGTAATCAAAAAATTCCTCGAAAAAACATTCTCCTTGTGACCACCTTTTTCGTGTATCTTTTATTTATCATTGAATTGATAGAATATCAGATAATTTACTTGACGGCATTTAGTTGAGTCTGTTTTAGCTCCGAGTTTCAATTTCAGGATCAACTTTGCTTTACATCCTTTCAGGATCAATAATTTAAAAAAATCATGTTAAGGGGTCGATATTCAAAATATCTATGGCTTTATACCTAAGTTAGTAGTCAATGTATATATCTATGCTGTTTTGACTCTTTAGGCTTTTGAGTGCTACCACGCATCTTATTCATGGATATGTACATAGCTCCACACTTGGGTCAAAATAGAAACTTAGCCAGTGGTTAATATACATATGTCTAATATATATACATCACTTTAAAACCTCAACAACAGTCCCAACAGATTATACACTTTCATGACAAAACTTCACACTCTTCCAAATCACGTAATTGGAGAAGACTTCGATGCACACCACACATCCAGACGCAAAAAACAATACAGCTAACACATCAGGTGACGCAATATCATTATAGTAAGTAGTTAACTATAAACTCCACCGTGGGCATCCTTTTTTGTTCAACATGACAAACGGTCCTTAGCTCTCGTTTGTCAACTTACGGGTTCTTATCATATTTATAATATTTATCATCATGTTAGCATACTGAAGCATAAATAAACAATAAAAATGTTACTATTACAAACTTTAAAATATTTTAAAAAAATGGAAGTAAAGAAAAACAATGGAACAAATGTCATCAGAGAACTGGAACACCGTTCATTCAACAAACACCGTACT
Source organism: Octopus bimaculoides (assembly GCF_001194135.2). Taxonomy (NCBI): domain Eukaryota; kingdom Metazoa; phylum Mollusca; class Cephalopoda; order Octopoda; family Octopodidae; genus Octopus; species Octopus bimaculoides. Next base: position 16,781,483 of record NC_069000.1, read on the forward strand.
CTCTATTGTAGATACTGCGATACATTCAAAAGAATAATTGTAGAAAAACAACAAAGCACAGAAAACATGCCACAAGACAACCTAAAAATACAACCTCATTTTCACAACAGAAACAGTCAGCCTATTACAAACTAAGAACACCCTCAAGCAAAATACATCAATACTGCACAACAACAAAAAGAAAGAAAAGAAAAAGAAAAAATGAGCATCAAATAACTAATAAAAAACATAAATAAACCATATAAATAGCAATTATTTGTATGAAACATAAACAACAAATATCTGTATGAAGCATAAAACAACAAGCAGAGGAACAGAGTAATTAGCAGCATCAATAATAAAAGCATTAGCCATGGAAAACATGAAGGAGCCCATAGGTGGTCACTCTACCTATTAGACATGAGTTGTTTTAAATGTTTATTAAGAGAAGTAATGTATATCTCCATAGCGATATGACTGTTCGACGTTACTACCGTCCCCCCCCCCCCCAGGAAGAGCCTCCCCCAGCTGGTTATCGATGCAATCTGCACCCGGCATATATTGCAAGCAGGGGAGCGAACCTCTATCATCTTCTAGCAGAAGACGGAATCACCAGACCGAACGGTTTCGGGCTATTTGTGCCTATCGTCAGTGATGAACACCTGGTCGCTAGAGATATCAGGAATTCGCTCCAGCTCGCAATATATAGAAAACCAAGCGACAATCAGTCACTGATCTTACAACAAGCAAAGTAGCTAATTAGAAAATCTCTATAAGAGATGAAAGTAGTAACTAAATAGCCCTAAAACCCTTCGGTTTGGAAATTCCGTCGTCTGCCAGAAGATGGTAGGGATTTGCTCCCCTGCTTGCAATATATGCCGGGTGTAGATTGCATCGATAACTAGCTGGAGGAGGCTCTTACTGGGGCGAATTCCTGTTATCTCTAGAGGCTGGTTGTTCATCACTGAAGATGTGCACAAACAGCCCGAAACTGTCCGGTCTAGTTATCCTATCGTCTGCTAAAAGATGGTAGGGTTTCGCTCCTTTGCTTGTAATATATACCAGCTGCAGATTGCATCGATAACCAGCTGGGGGAGGCTCTTCTTGGGGTTAAAAACAGTAGTAACGTCGAACAACCATATTGATGTGGCGATAAACATTACTTCTCAGTATAGTTACTACTTTCAAATCTTGTAGATATTTTCTAACTAGCTACTTTGTTTATTAAGAGATCCTTGATATTACTAAACCTACATATTTCTCGCCCCAAATCACAACAGGGATTCAGAACACAATGCTCCACCACCACACTGCTTCTCAGCTTTCATTGAAGGTGATGACGACAAAGAAAAAAATCTCGTGCTCATCATTCTAGCATACCTAGACCCCAACAAAGCTGAGGTTCAACTGCTGCAAGTACCACTACAATATCACATCACTAACAACACACTAACTCTACGATTCCGCAAACCATCACTACGCAATACTACTACAACCAAGATACTACCACCACCCCGATACAATAACATACCTCACAGCTCATACCACTACTACAATGAGTCGATGAGGGAACTGTTACATGTATACGTTGTGTTTCCACCAGCTAGAACTAGTAGCCATTTTTCTCTCAAATCACCAAACCGTATTGTTTTATATAAAGGTACACTTGACAATATCTATAGTGAAATTAAAAATAACAGCAAAATGGTACAGTCATAGTCGGAATGGCCTTTGATCACAGATCTGTCTGCAGCTATTAGAGCTGATCTGGTGTTAAACTATAACAGCAACTGCCACAGAGAACGACGAAGACGGCGACGACGACATCCCCAGCGAATATATGCCGGCTGGTATGGCGGAGTGGGTCACATTAAACTCAACGTACTTTTAGATTGTTGCGAAAGGAGGGATGATATTGAGAGGAGAAAAGACAGGAGGAGGAGGAGGAGGAGGAGGAGGAGGAGGAGTGAAATTAAAGACAGAGTGAGAAATGTAGCGTATAGAGATCTAGAGAGAGATGTAGTAGTGGATAGGGAGGAAGCAAGCAAGATAAGGCAGTAAACGGAAAGAGAAAAGTAATGAAAAAGAGAGATGAGGAAGAAACAGCGAGAAAGAGAGAGATATTGTGGAACATTCACGTGTTAGTTCTGCTCTTTTCATCATTATTCTTATTATTAATACATATATTTTTGAAATGAATACTCTGAGATTCCATTATTGGATATATGAGAGATATTCTGTGAGACATTCCAAATGTTGGCTGAAAGTACAGACGGAACGGTTTTTTTTTTTCTTTCTCTTTTTATTCTGAGGATGGAAATTACTTTGTAAATTTTGATTTCTTTTTTTTTTTTTTTGTAATGAACATATTTTAGAAATATTTGTACTTTTGTCCA
>NC_069000.1:16784066-16794542 GCF_001194135.2 Octopus bimaculoides
ATATATATATATATATATATATATATATATACTTTATTTAAAAGCAGCAGAAATATAACAAAAAAACTGTTACTCTGAGTTTCACGTTCCCGTTCATCGGACAGTTTTGTTAGAAATGGAGAAAGAATAAAGAATATATATGTATGCATGCATGCGTATACATCATAAGTATGGATATATGTATATAACATACATAAATGTATGTATGATGTATGTAGTGTACTGTTTGCTTGATAAAATCAGGAAAAACACTCAAATCAGCGAGAATAAAATATTTTTTAATGAATACAGGAGTTATACGTGAGTTACTTGAAGTTTCATGCTCTAATAGCGCAGTATTAAGAAGGGATTGAATAGCTGACAATACACAATCCGGCAATCGTTGAAACTCAAGTAACATGTCTTCTCCAAGACGAAATGTAAAAAAAAAAAACTTAGTTATGTCCAAGTAAATCTCTAAATGAAGAATACTGTTAATATTGATAGTATAATGGGTTTAAAGTAGGTACAAAATGCAAAGCTATGCAACAAGAAATGTTATGCCTCGTGGGGTAGTCAAATGAAGGAAGGGATAACGGATGTTAGACTGTACGTATAATCCGTTGAATGATGGAGTCGTCTTACAGTTCGATAAGAGAAACTTGTCGAGATGCATACACCTAGTAAATGTCTCCGAATTCGAGTTTAGAAGGTTGATGCAGTTCTTCAATCTAATAAGTATTGTTTCAGCTATACAGGGCTTGCACTCTTGATCTGTCTATATATGGCTTTGATGTATCTGCGATGCTTCAGTTCTAATCCCACCAAATTGAAGGCATGACCTTCTTTGGTTGAAGTCCTGCGCCTCCCCCGGGAGTTTGATATTGTTACAGATGATACATTTTTCGTCCTTGCCAATATTCTTTTCAAAGGAACATCTTTCTTACGTTTCTGCAACGAATTCCAGATGGAAATCCGTTGGGCGATGTTAACCTCATTCAACTAAGTTGGGACTCAAACATCAAACCTACTGACGCAACTAAGTTGATGCAGAGGGTTTTCAAAACACGATTTGGTTATTTGGGAAATATCTGCGATCATCCTGGTCGTATAATGGTGTTTGGCATCGCTGTTAATCTCAGTTGGCCGGCCAGTACGGGTGCATCTTCAATCGAAACTTTCACGATCGAAATCTTGAAAACCACCTCTGACACACACGTTCCGTAACAGCGTCCTCTCTGTGCACAGTGTGTATCCTCCTGTAAGTTTCCGCTGCTTTCTTGACTTTGTTTAAAATTTTAAAAAAGTATGTAGCGTCGATAATGTTTGTTTTGATTCCATTTCATAGTGATCCCAAGCAAACAAAATGCGACCTGTCTTCTCACATGTTCGCATCGAACTACGTTGAAGTTTCAAGTATCTAAGGAGTACACAGGCGCAAGGGATAGACTGAAGTTAGCAACGATATTTTTTACATCAAGGCTCAAGGGAGATTTTTAAGAATTCGTGACATACTTTGCATAGAAAGTTTAAATAAAGAACTGTGTTACATTTAAAAATTTAGAAAAATATTACTTACTTTGTTGACACTTTAAGAATTTACAAGCTTTTAAGAGAGCGTGAAATATTCCTCCTTTGACAAAACCTTTTCGGTAGAGGTCGAAGGTTGTCCGTATGACTCGAACCCACATCCTGTAGACATGACAGGCGCTTTGCTCTGAAACCAAAGCAATCCCTCGAATTTTTCTACCCATTTTAGAAACTTACCACTGAAATAAAGCTGTAAATAATGGTTTCAAATTTTAGCACGAAGTCAGCAATTTCGGAGGCGGGGTGAATAAGTCAATTATATCAATTCCCACTGTTCAACGGGTATTTATTTTATCGACCCCGAAAGGAAGAAAGGCAAAATCGACCTCAGCAGAATTTGAACTCAGAACCTAAAGACGTTCGAAATGCTGCTAAGCATTTTGTCCAATATGGCAACGATTCTCCCAGCTCGCCGACTTATGCTATGTAAATATTGAGTCGAAAATCCCTTTTAGATTGTAAATTACCTTGTTTAATTAATTTGCATGCAAGAACAAAATTGTGACTAATACCTTTCTTTTCAAGGCGGGAAATCACTAGTATGGGTCAATAACCTTTTAATACTGTTTTCAAAAATCTGCCGCGTACTTATATGACAGTTGCATAGGTACAAAAAGAAAAGCTATGCAACAAGAAATGTTATGCCTCGTGGGGTAGTCAAATGAAGGAAGGGATAACGGATGTTAAACTGTGCGTATAATCCGGTGAATGATGGAGTTGTCTTACAGTTCGATAAGAGAAACTTGTCGAGATGCATACATCTTGTAAATGTCTCCGAATTCGAGTTTAGAAGGTTGATGCAGTTCTTCAATCTAATAAGTGTTGTTTGAGATTCATCGCAGTTTTAATGCCTGAAAATTGAGAAATACATTTTGATAAGAGTGAAATGTCTCAAATGATGCACATGCTGTTTAACTCAAGGTCAACTTTAATCATACATACGCATGGTCAAACGCATTCTAATCCAAACTATCCTGTTCGTTTTCTACGAGTATGAACGGCAGACCGTAATTCTCCAACGTATTCATCTTTTAAAGACGTCAGATTGGGTTTAATGAAAGATTTGACTGCTATTTCTAGCAGGCCAAATGTTCACGTAGCGGCCTTTACCATAAGTTATAGCACTTAACTTAATGGTTAAATCGGATACTTGAAGTAGTGCATCTAGATATCTGTTAAAAGTCTCAGCGGTGAAACTTTAGTTACACGTCTTACATTGTTAAAGACTCAATTGAATGGCCATGGGACTTTAATTGTTGAACTAGCCCTACAGTAAAGATTTACATTACTCCGAATAGTGACTTTTGAAGATAGAAAGTTTGTATATCTGATAGCAAATCTCAAACCCCCTTGTGATTGGTGTGATTAATTTGTTGATGTTTAACTTCAACTGCTGTAGGTTGATCCCCTATACGTACTTGCATATATATATATATATATATATATATATATATATATATATATATATATATATATATATATATATATATATGTATATATAGACATACACACACATATGTGTGTGTATGCGTATGTATATATTAATTGATAGTGATACACAACACACGCGCACGTACATATAAATATATTCATATTGACATCAATGATACATAGATATATATGCGTACATATTAAAGACACATATATACATCCATACCAATAAATAAATATATTTAAGCGTTTTAGCTGTCGACTTGCTGTCGAGTAGAATAGATATTCTTGCTAATTAAAAATGTAGTCTCCCTGTCATGAGCTCTCACAATGATGGAAACTTACACTAGCATGACAAAACCAAGGCCTCCACTTCTCAAACACCAAATGAGCGTTATGTCTCAAGCATCGTAGCTAAAGGCCAACCGTTTTTTGCTAATGCTGCCAGGATTTCCAACCGTAACTTACTTACACTGAAAAAGAAATGTGACGCAAAAAGCATCGACACATCAAACTTTATAATGAGAAACTTTATAGCGACAGTATTAGTTTTAGAAGCCGTTAAACTAACAAGCAAATTAAACCAAAGTGTAAGCTAGAAGACGCAGGTTTCGAATCAGCATATCTTTCTCTCAAGCCTATTTACATTCGCATATTAACACATATATCCAAATTTATCCTTTTTTAAAGTTTGTAAATGATTATTTAATTTCTTAAAATATGGTTTTTCATCGTAATTGTTGTTGACTCTTGGGTTTATCGTCCTTTGCCCATATTTTGTCTTTCATCACATAGTGTCCGAACATTTTTCTCACCAAGCAGATGGAACTACGAGTTCATCGTCGTGTATTGTACGCTTGCAGCGCATTGATATCACTACAACGAAAATCTTCCCGATTAAGCGCGAATTCTCCAGCTGCCCTGTCGCTTTTATCCAACCAGCTCGTGATATTGTCCATACATTGCGCTCTTTGCCAACCTTTTGATTCACTACCTTCTACTCTTCCTTCCATGATAATGCCTTCCGGACCTTTGATTTTTCGAATATGGCTATAATAGATGAGCTTCTGTTTTTCGTAATGTTCAGGAGTTGCTGTGTTTCACCGACAACACTCATTCCGATGGTCTTTGTATGAGACTCATAACATTCTCCTATACACTCACATTTCAAAATCGCTACAGAAAATTATGGAATGCTCCAGATTGGACTAACTTTATGAGCCGGGCATCTGCTGGATTAACAAATTAACTTTTATGAGTTGGGGATTTGTTCTTCGCTTGCACAAGAGTTTCAAGGACGGTAGAGAGGAGTTGCAAGACGATAAGTGTGGGGAGGAGAAGGATGTCAGAGCATCAGAGCTGGTTGAGAAACTTCGCAATTTTCTGGATGAAGACTCGTGTGTCTACAAAGACAATAACAATACAGTTTAGAGTTGGTGTAGCAACTGTACATAGAATTATTCATGAAGATCTGAACATGCGCAAAATGTGTCCAAAGTTTGTTCGCAGGATGGTTAATGACGAACAGAAGGGAAAACACGTTGATGACAGTAGGGAGATGACTGAATTCATTGCCTCCAATCCAAGAGTACATGGGTCTCTGGTGATCTGTGACGAAAGCTAGATCGACTGTTATGACCCAGAGACCAATTGAAAGCGCTCAATAGAAACATTCTGACACTCCTAGACCCAAGAAGGCCAAGCAAAGCAAGTCCACAGGAAAGCTCAAGGGGATCTCCTTTTCCGACAGCAAGGGCATAATGTACATCCACTGGGTTCCATCTGGACAGATGGTCAACAAAAAGTACTTTGTGGACATTTTGGGAGAGTTCAGGAAATGACTTTATCGCAAAACGTCAGAGCTCTTCCATTCGAGTCGGTGACATCTGCACCAGAACAATGCACCAATTCACAATTCTATCCTAATAAACTTAACAGAGATAGGCAACAAAACAGTTCATTGCCCTGCCTGCAGCTCAGATCTTGCTCCTTGTAATTTTGGTTGTTCCCCAAACTGAAGGAGAACCTGAGGAACAGTCACAGATGGAAGAGACTGTAACAAGGGTCCTATAGGCCTTTATTTTGGAGGACTTCCATAGGTCCTTGATGGGTTCTTCCATATGTCCTTCCATGAGTCCTTCACGAAGTGACTGAAACGTAATAGCATTTGCATTGAAATCAGAAGATGCTACTTGAAGGAGATTACAATTTTGTGCTTCTTTCAAATTAATATATGCCTCTCCTGGAAAAATCTCAAAGTTCTGGAATTCACTTTGTATTGTATTGGTTATTGACAAAATACTACTTTCATGAAACGAAAACTGGCTGGGACCTAGCCTGGCAATATGAAAATATATAGAATATATGTTATGTTGATGCTTTTATTAAATACCATTTTCAACTTGTTTCTTGTGACACGCTCGAGTTTAGTAGTTCAAACATAAATGACTACCTAGTTCTATCAAAATTCTAACTAAAATGTCATGTTTCTGGATTCGAAGCCGGACGTTTCTGTATTAGTGAGAAACAGAAGACGATACATACACACTTGCATGCATAAATACATACATACATACATACATACATACACACACACATATATATATATATATACATACATGTGTGTGTGAGTGTGTGAGTGTGTGTGTGTGTGTGTTTGTGCGTGTTTGTGTGTGTGTGTGTATTCCGTTCCCTCCCGCTGAAGCTTGAGCACATTTCTCACAAATGTCTTGGTAATATTTTACAATAACTATTTGTTTGTCTTGCATTTTCTCTCCCCTAATCTTGATGCCAAAATTTAAGGATCTGACCCCTAATATCTGCTGTCCCAATTGATATAAGTTTCAGCTGAGAATTTTATCATTTTTACTGTGGATGTTGATATACATACATACATACATACATACATATACATATATATATATATATATATATATATATGGTAACTTCCTCCAACCTTTTTACAGATTTACGTTCAACGGTGGGAGGAGTGGAATAAAGCAGCAACTTCATCTGAAGCGAATTTCGAAAGGATTCTTTGTTTTCTTATCTGCTTCTTCTCTTACTGTGTCTCAACCCCAACCTTTGGTGTATTTATTGGGGTTAGTGATTATACGCATCGTATATATATATATATATATATATATATACATATAAACAAATGTGTATGCACGTATATTTGTATACACTACACATACATACGCTCACATATATATGGATTTGACTGTGAAAATATACAGATACTTATAAATAATGATGGTTGTTTATGTTAACACGCGGACTTATGTATGCTCATGTATATATATACGAGTATATGTGTGTGTGTGTGTGTGTGTGTGCATGAATGTGTGTGTGTATGTATATATATATGTATGTATGTATGTATATATATGTATGTATGCACGTGTATATATATATATATATATATATATATGTATGTATGTATGTATATGTATGCATGTGCACCGAAGTATGATGATGGAGAGACAAACAGACAGAGATAAATCTATACATACACACACACACACTCATATACGCATACATTTGCATATATGCATATTAGTTTACGCCATTTGTTCCCTAAGTTACCCCCTCCACGCCTATTCAGTGAAGATATCCCTTTAGACTTAATAATGTGACCCCTTTAAAGTTTATTTAACAGTATTTGCCATCAACTTCTGTTGTATTTCCGGTCTTGTTCAAGCCTCCTTTCTCTTCCATGACTTTTTTGTCCCCCCCCCCCATTCTCTCTTTCTCATTCCTAATATGTGTGTGTGTGTGTGTGTGTGTGTGTGTGTGTGTCAAGCTATCTAGTTATCTATCTGTTTGTGTTTATCTCTATGTACATCTATATGCCTTCCCATCTGCCTCGTTATCTATCTACCTATCTAATATATCTAACTACCTAGTTAGCTACTTAACTTCCTAATCATCATTATTACTCTTGCTCTCTCTTCCTCTCACTCTCTTTCTCACCCTCTCCCCTCTTCCTCCTTCTCACACTTCCTCCCTCCCTCCCTATCTTTTTCAGTCTTCATCACCTTTCTCTCTCCTTCTCTCTCCCTCCATCCCCTCTTTCTCTCCTCCCCTTCTATGTGCTTCTGTCTCAAAATGCGTTTTCCCTCAGTCTCTCCAACTCAATCCTCTTCAGTATTCATAACATAGTCTTTCTCTTATTTTCTTGTACCGCTCCCCTTCTCCTCCTCTTTCTCTTTCTCTCTCCTTCTTTTTCTCTCTCCTTCTCTCTCTCTCTCTCTCTCTATATATATATATATATATATATATATAGAAATATATATATATATATATATCATCCTCCTCTTCTTTTCATCCTATTATTTATCCTCTCTCATCACTTTTGTGATTCGCAGCTGCCCGAGTAATTACAGATGACAGTTTACTGGCAAAGGGTCAATAGTTCGCTTCCTGGCAACGGTGGGGCGAATTCTATTTACTTATAAACAAATATATCTAAGATGAAGGTTACAGCTGGATATTGAACTGTTGATTCAGGCGTCAGCAGTTCATATTCTCTCCTAAGACATTCTTGTGCCAATTTCTATGCCACTAAACTCTTAAATGGTAATCACTATTAGTCGTACATATAAGGCGGTGAGCTGGCAGAATCGTTAGGGCGCCGGACAAAATGCTTAGCGGCATTTCGTTCGTCTTTACGTTCTGAGTTCAAATTCCACCGAGAGATCGACTTTGCCTTCAAGAAACCGATAGAATACGCACCAGGTTTACAAAGAGTAATTCCAGGGGTTGATTTCCTTGACTAAAAAGCGGTGCTGCAGCATTGCCACAATCAAATGACTGAAACAAGTAAAAGAGTCTTTAGTTTTAAGACCTACCATCTTACATCTCATTATTCGGATTCCCAGTCATAAGAGTAGATACGAAGAGCCCTTGGTATTGAATATGATGATCAGGAACGTGAAATTCGAAGAACTGGTTGTGTCATGCCAGTTGCATAACCATAACCACCGCCTGTTCCTTGGCATTGAGTACCGTTTTGAACTTTCCGTCTCTATCGACCTACACTAGACTTTTCACACACATGTACACATGCAGCCACTCACAAACACACAGTAAGATGGTTAGTATTTTCCATTATAAAAATTAAATTTAATTAAATCAGGTATTATATGAACTCGAATCCAAGATAGTAAAATTGTGCACAGCATCACCGCGGTTCTGTGCACATTTTTTTCCAATTTTGGATTCGTGTTTATAAAGCAAATAATCGAATTTAATGTGTGTCTGTGTGTGTATAAATACACACCCATAGATTTATTCTCAATACTTTTAATCTATTTATCCAGCGCTCCTAGTCAACATTTCATCTCTCCCTATCGAAGAGTTTAGCCTAACATCCTTAAAGGGAAAATGAAGAGTTCCTCACAACAGCAACAATCAAGCCAAGTGATCAACAACGATTTAACTTCACAAACATGATTGTAATCATTGATAAGGTTCCAAGATACACATGTCATGAGAGAAGTCATTAACGAGAAAAAATAGCAAGGAATCGTCTGTCAAGATTGACATTCTGAGGATAAGGAAAAGGAGACCCGTAAAGATACACTGTGTAGATATTGACAGAATAAACTGATAATATATAGACGTTGACTAAACATTTAGTTAATGTGTTTAGATATATACAAAATGTAGATGTAGATACAATGCATAAATGCTACCTAGATAATTAGATATTGTGGATAGTTGCTGGATAGATAGCTATGTAAAATGTGTTGATGTTCACTGGGCAGCATGCATGCAGTTTTTGACAGGATAAGTAGTAAATCTAACATTTTGACTGAATAAATAAAAACAGTATACGTTGCTTAAAGCCAGATCAGCCACGATACAGGAAAGTCATGATGTACGCTGATGTTCTGGCGTTAGTTCGTTGTGATCGATAGACACAGTATATAAATATTGAATGAGTTGACAGATAAAATGTGTAGATGTTGACTGGATAGGCAGACATAATATGTAGAACAAAAAGCATAGAATCTGAATAACTAGTAATGTTTTTGCGTCGGTGAAAAAGTAATACTTATAATTCAAACAGTGGAATATGTTTTATGGCGTGAGGATAAATGAAAGCCTAACATTCCGAGCAGAACCTTTCATCACAGAAAAATTAAACTTTAGCTGGAATTGAAGAATGAACGGAGTTTAGTGAGAGACAAAGAGAAGAAAGGATCATCGAAAAGGAGGGAGAGGAAGTAAATATGAGTGGAGGAGGAGGAAACAATCAGAATGAGGGATCAAATTTAAACTCAGTAATTCTTTATACTTACTCTTTTACTCTTTTACTTGTTTCATTCATTTGATTGCGGCCATCCTGGAGCACCACCTTTGGTCGAGCAAATCGACCCCCCAGGACTTATTCTTTGTAAGCCTAGTACTTATTTTATCGGTCTCTTTTAAAGAACCGCTAAGTTACGGGGGACGTAAACACACCAGCATCGGTTGCCAAGTGATGCTGGAGGAACAAATACAGACACACAAACACACACACACATGTAGATACATATATATATATACGACGGGCTCCTTTCAGTTTCCGCCTACCAAATCCACTCACAACGCTTTGGTCGGCCCGAGGCTATAGTAGAAGGCACTTGCCCAAGGTGTCACGCAGTGGGACTGAACCCGGAACCATGTGGTTGGTAAGCAAGATAGATATATATATATACATATATACACGGGCTTCCTTCAGTTTCCGTCCACCAAATCCACTCACAAGGCCTTGGTCGGCCCGAGGCTATAGTAGAAGACACTTGCCCAAGGTGCCACGCAGTGGGACTGAACCCGGAACCATGTGGCTGGTAAGCAAGCTACTTATCACACAGCCACGCCTGCGCCTACTTAGGTAAAACTAGAATTCGTTTCGCTGACGCCTTCTATGAGCACCTTCATGACTTTCGGAATACCACCCAAGCAATCTGTAAAATCGTGACGTGACATTTAAATTCGTTAGATTATTTATTCTTTCTGTGACAACTCTGTATACGGAATCCCTTTACATCACAGCTCAACCCTCGCCCGTATATGGAAAGAGGAAAAATCTAATCTGAACTCTAGATAGTTCTTTGCCCCTCCATCTTTGAAATAGATCGTAAAATTCCTTCTGTATCACTACATTATATGTGAATGCATTTGTTTGTATATGTGCGTGTGTGCGTGTGTATGTATGTGTATGTATGTGTGTATATTTGCTTACACTCAAGTACTCACATACACACACATTCACACACACACATATGTATGATAATGACCAATGCAATATCTGTGTGTGGTCTTATAACTGTGTTTTTATTGTTAATATACGTACCTTGATATATATATATATATATACACACACACATACATATATATGTATGTATATATGCATATGTATATTGATATATATACATATATATGTATATACATACCATATATATATATATATATATATATATATAT
>NC_069000.1:16794801-16796620 GCF_001194135.2 Octopus bimaculoides
CTCTCTCTCTCTCTCTCTCTCTCTCTCTCTCTCTCTCTCTCTCTCTCGCTTCTCAACGTTTTCCAGGTCTTGGTTTTCCAAAAGTCTTGCTTTTCCTTCCTTATGTTTATTTTTTTACTGACCATTGCTCCACAACCAATCTCTATTCATACATATTAACGATTTTCCTTCTTCTTCTCCTCCTCATCTTCCTCCTCATTTCTCTGTTCCTGCTCCTCCTCCTCCTAATTCTTTCACTAATCTCAGCATATTTCTTCTTCAGCATTATTCCTTGACTTTCTTTGACGAAGCTTTTTACCCGACACGTTAGTTTTCTCTTTCTCCCATCGCATAAAATATGTTCCACTATTTGAACAGTGTATAGATGCTAACGGGGTTAAATGACATTTTGCGTAGATGTTGGCCCTATTAACAGAATTAGTAGACGCTGAATGAATGAGTTCACTGTAGAATTTCATGACAACAGACGGAATAAATAGACTCTGTGGAAATGAATAAGTCAAAAATAATATTAAATAAATCAACAAATAAGTGTGAAATAATTGCCAAAACCTCATATTACAATATTACAATGTCTATGAGTATACATACAAACATACATATGTATATGTATATACCTGCATATCATACACAGACACATACACACGCACACACACACACACACACACATACACACACACACGCACACACATACACACACACACACACATACAAACACACACACATACAAACACACACACATATATGTGCACATGGGCCCAGTTCATGCGAAGTAAGGCATGATAAGTTATACCGGATGTGAAGAACGAGCCAGTTTTGAAGAATTCGCCGAAACGAATTAGGGTTTGCCGCAAAGGGATTTTAAATGATGCTGATGATGATCTTGAATTTCTTCTTCTTCTTCTTCTTCTTGCTGTTCCTGTTGCGTTTACCCTTGTTGTAGTTATTGTTGGTCGTGCTGGTGGTAGTCGAGGGGAATAGTCTTTGTGATAGTGGGTCTGGTGTTGGTGGTGTCTGCTAAATGTGTTGTTTGAGCGATTAATAGGAAATTATGTAGCAAGTAAAATGGGGAGTGAAGTGAGATGTATATATAAGTGTGTATATATAAATGTATATATATATATATATATATGCATGTATATGTGCGTATTCGTCTGTGAATGTGATTCAAAAGGATAGGAAAAACAAAAGTAGATTGAGTAGAGATTACACGTACACACATGCATACATACACATGCGCAAACTTCCACTCAAACACACATACACATGCACACGCACATACATACAGTCACACACAGACACACACACTAATGCCTCGATTAGCGAAACTATTTCCATATCAGAAATTTGCCATCAGAGGAAGTTAAAACAGAGAAGGGGAAGGTTGCGGTGTATGCAAATCAATCCTTTTAATTATTGAAAGAAATATACGCTTGTTTAATATACCGTGAGCCTGCAATGTCACTACATATGTACAAAGGTCATAAAAGCAAACTTATATGGAATTCAGTAATAAAATATAGTTTATGCAACAAGTCAAAATACGAAACAATGAAATGCAATGTTTAAAATGTTGACAAAGTTCTGTGCTGCATCTCATGCACAGAACTTTGTCAGCACAGAACTTTGTCAGCACAGAACTTTGTCAGCACAGAACTTTGTCAGCACAGAACTTTGTCAGTGAACAGGTCGCGGTCTCAAAGCGACGAAAATATTTTGACAAATTAAATTTAAATTTTGAAGTGAATCTAACGGTTTTTGTGTGTTATTTTAAATGGCTTATAAACACCTTCCACGCTGCAATTGTTATATATATATA
>NC_069000.1:16796764-16799150 GCF_001194135.2 Octopus bimaculoides
ATAGAGAGAGAGAGAGAGAGAGAGAGAGAGAGAGAGAGAGAGAGATAGACAGACAGATAGATAGATAGATAGATAGATAGATAGATAGATAGATAGATAGATAGATATGCATGCACGCATGTATGTATGTATAGTCCGCATGCATGCATTTATAAACGCATGTATGTATAATCCTCATGCATGCATTTTATAAAAGTGCATGTGTAGGTAAGGAGCAATGATGCATCAATTCAGCCGCATATGACTCGTAAACCAACAACGTGCTAAAAACTCGGAGCATTTAGATCAAGATAGTTCTTAAATGTCTGAAGTATTACCCGCCTGCATTGTTCCCTTCATGCTGTGGATCTCACTAATTGCTCGAACTAATAACGATCTCACAAATTAAAGATAGCTTGCATTTAGCATACAACATAGTCAATGATAAATGTCTGCTAAACGAGATTCTGGAGATTATGAAGAACATCCGGTTTTTAGAGTTGATTTATAGTAAGTTAGAAACAGAGACATTCTTTCTAGAGTTGGGTGGCAAACAGCATATGCCGACAAAGGATCTATCTCACCGAAGAAAGCGTGCTTCGACAGGAAGCAATTATGACTGGATCGAGCTTCTTAATACATGTAGGCTTTCCGACATTTGAATGGTTTCCTCAGTTGTAAGAACTTGTACTTCATCTTGTACTTGTGAATTTTTGCTCCTGATATTATTGAAAGTACTTCATTTCACCTTTACGTTACACGCTGTGAGTCTTGAAATTGAGACAACATTGAAGGTATGGCTGAACATGATCATACTATAATTATGCTAATAGGTTTTCACAGTACACAACACACTAGAGATGTTCCAGTCGAAATTATTAGAAGATGGCGTTTTCATTCACGTTTCTCAGATGGAATTTGGTGGAATTTCTCAGCCTTTTGTGCGCAAAGAAATCTTAATGAAGAAATTTTAGTACTGTACGGAAGCACCCAAATCATCAGCGCATACAATAGGGCGTGTAGCATCACTTCCTGATTGATCGTCGCTGTACAAATTGACAAATGAGAGCTAGAACGCACATTGAGCAAAACAATTCAACTCACACGGTTTGCCATCAGACTCTGCAAAGGTCACCTTGGTTTCTTGTGATCAATCAACTCGATGAACCGGATGCTCTTCGTAATCTCCAGGATCTTATTGAGTGGACGTCAATCACTGAAAATGCTGTATGCTACATACAAGTAATCTTCATTCTACGGGACCGCTAGGCTGAGTTTTATTTGTTAGTAAGCTCCACAGTATGAAAGGAACACAGCTGGAGGTAATACTTCTGATGCATAAGAACTAGTAACTACCAGAGAATCAACATGACTTCTTGTTTTCTTGATCTATATGCTCCGAGTTTTAAGCACGTTGTTCGTTTATGAGTCATATACGGTCTGAAATGATGAGCCATTGCTCATTACGCACGCACACACTAAAACAAGTTTATAAATCCATGTGTGTGAATTGTATATGAGTGTGTGTATTACATACACACACACACACATATATACATATATGATATATAATATATATATATATATGCATACGTACACGTGTATATTTCACTTCTGCGTATTCCTGCCACCCCAATATATTCTGGATGTGGGAGTAGTTATTGGCATTCGGATGAAGGAATGTGTGACGAATTTCAAAGAATTAAACATAACACCAAAAGAACAAATTGAAATAAATCCTAAATTAAATAATACATATATATATATGTATTTGTATACACAGACGCACACACACGTTTCATATTGAGTCATACATTATAGTGAGAAAGAGGAGGAGTTGGGATGTATTACGGTGCTGGCCGACATCGATGATTGGCCTTGATGATAATTGAGGGTGATAATTGCAATAATAATGGCGATTACCTTGGTGACGATGCATATAATAATGCATATAATAATGCATATAATAATGCATATAATAATGCATATAATAATGCATATAATAATGATGATGATCCTTACGTTGATTGTAGTGACGATGATGAGACTAAAACTGATGTTGATGAAATAAGTAACATTCAATAAAAAAAAATCTACCTAGTCTCCCCTTATATACATACACGCTTATATACACAAAATATATACAAACACATGCACCTATACATACATACATACATACATACATACATACATACATACATACATACATACAAATGTATTTAATATGATATTTAACACACACTCACATACATATAGAGGTGCAAACGACACTATTGATTATTATAAAGAAGCATACGAACAGAATCGTAGATAAACATCGAAGCACATACACACGCGCATGCAACTACATACATACATACATACATACATACATACATTCATACATATGTATATATATGTATATATA
>NC_069000.1:16799255-16802630 GCF_001194135.2 Octopus bimaculoides
GAATTTAAGGATTGGAGAAAACGCATGTTATAATTGCATACTTTATTCTGTATATGTATATACATATATATATATATATACATACATATACATACTCACAAACTCACACATATAAATCACATTATATCAAAATCATATATACACAAACACACACATATAAATCACATTATATCAAAATCATATACACACACACACACACACACACATACGTACTTTACACACTTAACAAACACGCACACACATAAGGAATGGGGTGCTATAGATATATATGATTTTCAATTGGAAACGGTGCCAAGTAGCCAAATAATGTCAGTTGTAAACAGATGAAATGTCGACACAATCAACAATTAAGTCTTCTGAAAGAAACATAAAAGATTCCTTTTAGTCTTAGCAAAAGAATGTTCCTCAGCTCCAAAACCCCCACTGCTTCCATATCTCCATTACCATTTACACCACCGACACCGCCAACATTTTCACAACCCCCACCACCACTACTATCACCACCGCTTCCACGACCATCGTCTTCTCCTCCACCACCAACGCTAAAAAATATCAACCACTAAATTAGCCTCTTTTTTCACCTCCATTCTCAGCCAGTAAACTAAGCTCAGGAATTTGCTAGTCCCACAGGCTGTGGAACCTACACATGTGTCGAAAAAGTTTCTATGTGCGTATGTATGTAAGTAGGTGAGAGTATGTTTCACTGAGTACGTATGTGTCTATTTGTGTGTATGTGTGTATATGCGTGTATACACACATATATGTGTCATTCTGAATACGTATATGTGTATGCATGTGTTAACATGTATATACGTTTGTATGAATGGATGAATGAATGTATTTGTGCATGTGTGATTTTGCAATTTTTAATGTGCTTGCATGACCCGATACGAGCCAACAGTGAATCCTTAGTAGAACCACTTGACTTTCAAGAAATAATAGTTAAAACTCTAACTATTGCTTTCAAAAATTAAAGAACAGAGGGAAAGACAGGATGATTACAACTTGAATCCCTTTGATCGTAGTTCTGCTCAGTCATGGATGACCTAGGGCTAAACAACAATAACCTGACTTAGCACAATTTTCTGGTATGCCATTGCTTCCTCTTTCCTACCCGCTTTGCACTGTGGTAGTGCGCTACCTCGAAATTCGTATTTTCGAGAACTGATTACAGAGTAGGTTACAGTCTTTGTACTAAAATATCTCGCCTCGCCTTCCACTGACATCATATTATTTCATATTGCTTGGAATGTCGCATGAGCGAAGCGAAAGAGCTATTGTTCGACAGTTGTTTCATTCATATTATTTATCGAATTCCAAAAATGATAAAGGTGGTAAAAATAGCAAGGAACAATGTTTAGTTGTATGCTTTTAAGTTATGAATTGATCACCGCTGATTTTAAACTTTCCTGTCATCGTTTCCGGATTTGATGAAATAAATATCAGAAATGAGTATTAGATGAATTGTAGTACAGTCGTCTCTCTTTCCTAGTCTGTAACATCTTGAATGTTCATAACGGTAAAGAGTTAGAAGTTTATGCTCGCCTACAGCAATTATCGAATGCATGGTATACTCGTTCGTGTGTGACGGCTAACTATACTATGCCTCTTTTTCTTTGAATCATGACGTTACCGATGATTATTTGAATGACTTCCATAGGACAGTGGTTCTCAATCTTCATTTTCATTGGTGTACTAGAGATGAAAAAAAAATACACAGGCCACAAAAAGAAAAATGTTTCTCTGCTGTCAAAAGATTTTTACTTCATCTAGGGAATTTTTTGACACGCCGAATCCGAAAATGACATTCATTTATTATCATCACGTTTAAGATTTAACGATACTGGATCCGCCGTAGAATTTCATTATCTTTTCGTTTGGGTTTTTTTTTTTTTAATAAAACAGCTTATGAGAAACAAGGCATAACATACAAACATACAAAGAAATTGGTTTTTCTTCAAAACAAGAATCTTTTCTTAAAAAACACTACTGAAAAACTAATAGCAATCTTAACATTTCTACAAACAAATTACATCATTATTTAAGCCTAATTTCCCATGAATTCGCGTTTGGATGATTTTCTTGAGTGCTGAACCCCAGAAAGATCACGAGCCAAGTTTCAGCAATAGTTTGTCATCATATACAAATCTCACCTGCCTTGATACCTTTCTTCCATTGATTTTATGTCCTCATGGAAACGTTCTCCTTGCTTGTTACTTGTGTCTCCAAGATTATCAAATTGACTGTGCAGCTTCTTTGCTCATATTTTCTTCCAACTCTTGAAAGTTCTCCAGTATACTTTCGACTATTTCGGCATAGTTGGCTGCTTACTTATTACCCAGTAAGTCATTTACAATTATTACAGATAAATTCCTTGCTGCTGCTTCAATGCAATTCTTTGAATTTACAAAGTTCCCATCTTCCAACAATTTTCTGATTTGCGGCCCATTTTCTGATTTGAGGCCCATTTTCTGATTTGAGGCTTTGATCTTTTCACTGCTCAGGCCGGGAAATACGTTGCAAATATAGTGAAAGTATGGTCCATCTTTATCCAGAGCTTTATCCAAGTTTGATATGGAGAGGAGGTAGGATGATTTTTCCCGATTGAACTAAAGGCTCTTCGACTATACTAAAAGACTGTGGAACTAATGTTCGATGCGACCATTCTTTGATCACCTAATGTTTTACTCCGTGCTCTGCATAAGAAGCATAGATATATGGAGCATCCAGGAGAAACTTGACGATTTTAAAATCCACGCATATTGGCGGAGGAGGAGTTGTGTGAATATCTTGCAATCTAGACGTGATGGTTAAAAAAATGGATTCCGTTTTTGGATTCAAAACATCAAGAAACTTGTAAATCAGATAAAAACGTTCTAACAACAAAATACCTGTGGGTTGTGTTATTGATGCACTTAGGATGGAAACTTAAAAAGATAATCTTTTCAAATTAAAAGTTCAAAAAGAAAAAAAAGAAAAACATTGCCTTTCTGGTTTTATGAATCAGACTTCAGTATAGCAAATATCACTATTTTCAAGATATTTAAGTATTAATGTGGATTTTCTTAAGAGTTAAGTTACATTTCTAAAAGATTTTGCGGTGCATCGAGGTATCCCATACAAGGCATTAGTGCATCGTGGCATACTATTTCAGAATTAGTGCTATGCAGATATAAGGTAGCGGTGAAGCGTAGTGAAATTTTGAACTCAGTACGTTGAAGAATGGAACTAAATACTGTAATGCATTTAATTCGGTGCTTTCAATACATAACACATTCTTGGTGGCTAATTCTATGAATAAATTACTAGTGCGTTAGCACCACTAATTTATTCATGTTGTTTTGTTTTATACAGTGCTACAAAGAATTATATATA
>NC_069000.1:16802640-16803905 GCF_001194135.2 Octopus bimaculoides
ATATATATATATATATATATATATATAAAACTAGTTTACCCAATTTGCTTAAGTTCTTAATAATGGATCTATTGTCTGATAATTGTTTATCTGTTCATGAAGATATAGGATATAAAGAACAGTGCATTTACATCTTCCGTCTATACATGGTGTTGACTAAACTTTATACATACATTCTGTGGCACAGCAAAGTATAGAAATCGTAGAAAAGAGAAGCAAATGCCTTGTGGTATCTTATTACTTCTTTTATTTTTCGAATTCTACTGGGGATTGACTTTGTCTCTCAGCGCGCATCTGAAGGGGTACGAGGGATGAAATATGTAGCAGTAATATACCTGAGACCCATTCCACCGCTAGCACTTCTCATACACACTCATCAGTAAATTAATGGCCTTATGCTTATATTAGAAATTATTTATGACATGTACAAGAAAAAAGTCAAGTAGCAGGCACATTTGATAAGCGAAAACGACATACATGGAAGTATCAAGTTACCTTTATTTACGTTCTAGGTTCAAATCCCACTGGAATCCATTTTGTATTCCAAGCCAATGCAATATTGTGTAACAAATGTAATACCATCATATTGTTCAGTGAATTCAGATGACTTTTCTTATCTCCCTGTAAAAATAAATTTACGAAACAAATGCTTGTAGCCTTTTGCAAAAGACACAAGACATCATTACCATAATATCTTTTCAAATAATGAGTTTGTAGAAACTGTAGAGCGTCGGACCAAGTACAATGTATTCTAATCCCTTCCATTTCCGTTCAGAGTTCATGATCTACCAGTGTCAATTTATTCATGTCATAGTATGGTCAATAAAAGATATAGAAATCAAATGTTGGGTATAATCGACTACATCCACCTTTGAATATATATGATCAAGCGATTTAAATCTATCATCATACATACATATATACATGTATGTATGTATATAT
This sequence comes from Octopus bimaculoides, assembly GCF_001194135.2. NCBI lineage: Eukaryota > Metazoa > Mollusca > Cephalopoda > Octopoda > Octopodidae > Octopus > Octopus bimaculoides. Next base: position 16,803,583 of record NC_069000.1, read on the forward strand.
CTACCTATATATATATTTATATATATATATATATATAGAGAGAGAGAGAGAGAGAGAGAGAGAGAGAGAGAAAGAGAGAGAGACAGAGAGAGACAGAGAGAGACAGAGAGAGACAGAGACAGAGACAGAGACAGAGACAGAGACAGAGAGACAGAGAGAGACAGATAAAGAGAAAGAGACGGACAGACAGACAGACAGACAGACAGACAGACAGACAGACAGACAGACAGACAGATATATTGATAGGCAGGTAGATAGATAGATAGATAGATAGATAGATAGATAGATAAATAGATAGATAGATAGATAGATAGATAGATAGA
>NC_069000.1:16804268-16810758 GCF_001194135.2 Octopus bimaculoides
AGAGAGAAAGAGAGAGAGAGAGAGAGAGAGAGAGAGAGAGAAGGAGGGAGTTAATAAAAAGCTGAACTTCAACTTTAAGATTTGTAGATCTTTTATTGATCACACTAATTTTTAAAACTAAATATGTATCTCGAGAGACACGCAGATTCCAAAAGATTCAGCGTTTAGTTTACTGTCTGTTAAATATAGCGTCTGTCAACACGGACATTAATCACTACTTTCACATACATCACCACTTTTGCCGGTAGATGTTTCTGGGTTATCGCTATCTTCACAGAGACCATCTTTGGTGCCAAAAATTGCATTACTGATTCCACACTTTTTTATACTTCGTCTATTATTTCTATTCATCAACTGTCCGTGGTATTTTCACTCAGTGATAAATCTGTGCAACATTATGCCACTTCAGTCCGTTCTGTTCCTTTACTAAATTCCTAGTAATCATTTACTTGCTTCGCTATTCTCGCATGAAACTTCTGAATGGCTTCTCTTGTTAACTGAAACGTCGCGTGATGGTAACTGTGATGATGATAGCTTAAGTTTTTCGGGGTTTTTTTTTTTTATTTGTTGTGTTGTTCTCTGTCACTTTTGTCTTGTAGACTTGTAATTGGGCTCACGCTAGTAATGGTGTTTTTTAAATTGACAACCTAGACGCCGTGATTATTCTTTGTCTGGCCACAGTTTCACATAACCTTCGACTATCCGTAAACAAGAACACCGAATGTGATAACTTATTTGGGTAACGCTTTTCGTTTAAAGATTAGTAAAGATGGAAGTTTTGTGTCGATTGGATTATTGACCAAAATACGCCTTATTTGGAAGCTCAAATGTTATAGCAATGACTGAAATTTCACATTCACCCATTCTATATTTTGAAACTAGAGTGTTTCTGGAAAATTTCTTTGTATTTTTTTCCATTTCGTCTAGTTTTGAGGCATACAGTATCTTTCTTTTTTAACACTCGACGTCTTAAAAGAAGGTTCCCTGGAGAAAACGCGTGGGCATGCAAGGCGCATCCCAAATTCAGCAGTAAAAAAAAGAGCACCAGGGGGCAAAATTAGCTTACGGGCGTCCCACCTTCGCATATAGGACCCGAGGTAACTTTTATTTTTAGCTATAGCTTTGGTAGAAAAATACCTCTTTCTGCGATCAAATACGATGTGTGTATGTGTGTGCGCGCGAGAGAGAGAGAAAGAGAGAGAGAGAGAGAGAGAGAGAGAGAGAGTGTGTGTGTGTATTTTATGTACAACACAGCGTGAATCTAAAGTACCGAAACAAATTTAAATATTACAAACTTTTTAACTGTGATCATGAAACTATACAAGTATGTAAACACAAACCGTCTATGCTTTTGATGTGAGAGAAAAAGATTAGAGGGAGCTTCCTGAGGTGTGTGTGTGTGTGTGTGTGTGTGTGTGAGAGAGAGAGAGAGAGAGAGAATCTTTGTGCTTGTGTCTCCCTGAGAGTGCGTGTGTAAAATCATCCAAATTTCCTTATGCGGCTAATGACCTTGAAAAATAAAAAGACACATCTCATTATCTCACCTCCGAGAAACATATGGTCTTCAGTCTAGTCAAAAGCAGGTAATGTCTGTCTAAGTATGGTATTACATATAAAACGCCACAGGCCTGTAAACATTCCACCATGTGTCTGTCATACAAGTACACTTTCCAGAACAGTACACATATGTACATATGTATATGAATTAGTAAAACTTACACAACACGAAGTGGAACATATAAATTCATTAATTCCAAAAATAAGAATATACAGATATATTAATAAGTCAAATGCGTGAGTGTAGATGACCTTTGCAGAGCCTCCTAGACTGTGCGTACTGTGTCGGTGAGTGAGTCTTTCCCAATTAAAAATATAACCTTCCTTCGAGAGAGTCTCAGATGAAATTTGCGTGTGCGTAGTTGTAACACCGTTCTATAGATATGAGCAACCCTTCAATGTGAGTAATATTTAAGCATTTTTTGAGTAATGAACTAATCCCTCTCTATCATTTTATAAACGGCTGGAAGAAATTGAGTAATGTAACCCTAATTTCACAGTATCTAAATAGAACTAATAGTTTGAAATGCCTTTCAGTCATAGCTCTGCCGAGTAAGAGCTGACCTGACGTTATACAACAATGATTCTCAACCAGGGCCCATGTGACGCCTCCATATAGGATTTTGGGGTCCACACAAGCAAAATTGTAAACTGGATGCACAATAATATTTTATGGGTCTGTGAAAAGATTTTGTTTTAGATGTATGTATTGGAAGACACTGCTAGTTTTCTTTCTCTAACGGTTTACATAGTTCAGCCTACACAAGGGATTGTCCGAAAAGCAAAGTAGGAATTTTGAAAGATGGATCTGTAAATCTAGTTTTTAAACAACTAGTAGCTATGGAGGCTTACCAGAATAAAATAATAACCAAAGAAGTCCATAGTTAAAAAATGGTTGAGAAACACTGCTATACAACAACAACAATAAACTACTACGACTATAAATATCTATAAACGGTCTTTCCTCCCTCTTCGTAGTTTGAAGCAAAGAAAATAGTCAAGAAACAAACAACCAAAAAGCCCCAAGCACAGAGTACTGTTGCAATGGCTTCTACAAAACAAAGAGGTCTATAATGTGGTAATTGTGATGGCGGTGGTGTATGCGTGTGTTTGTGTGTATGCGTGTGTGTGTGATTGGTGTGCACATGGTTAAGAAATTCGCTTCGTCGAGTTCGACCCCACTGTGTATCACATAAGAAAGTGTCTTTTACCATAGCCTTTACTCTACAGAGTCTTATGAATGAAACTGTGTGCAGGAAATTGTGCGAGATTTTGTCGAGTGGACTCCATGTGTACGAGGAATGTTCATTAAAGAGTTCTCCTGGCCCACTTCCCAAGGACTGTGATAAACGAAGCTTGCCATAATTATTAGTCCTTCTCTGCATAGCCACCAGCAATGGTGACACACTTCCTTCATCGCTTTATGCAGCTGTAAAAACCTCGTCAGTAGAAGTCAGTAGGTTGTGTCTGGAACCAAGACTTTACAGATCCGCATTCAACTACTTCCATTATAACACCTTAGTCCACTTCAGCAGCAGTAAAAGTCAAACGAATACAAGTGGGAAGCTGCAATTTACAATATGACATATAGAGACATGCATAATGATACCTGCACAACCGGATACCTGCAATAACCGGAAGTGGGTCAGAGAAACTCTTTAATCAACACCCCTTGTAATAATAGAAAGGTCGAAACTCGTCACACGCTATCATGCTGATTTTAGTTGAGGATTACGTAAAGAAGACAAATGTCTGGAAAATTCTCAGCCACGTCAGGTACAAGAACTAAAGGGGAACTACTCTGTGCTCTATTATTCGATGAATTCAGTGATCAGTTGATCAAAGCACTTTTTGGATTTGGGGGAGGGGGCAGTTTAGTCAGGGTAGAGAAAAAGGCCTTAGAAGTTTTATTCTTTCTAGGGTTTCCGAGATTCGTGAGAAAAAAAAATGGAATTGATCTTCAAACCAGAAACTTTGCATGCATGCTTAAAAGAGAATAATCTCCACTAAAGCTCAACCAATGACCTGGTGGTAGTGTTAAATTGCACAAAGACGTCCATTCAATATCTCAGAACATAAAAGCTGGAAGATATACAAGGCATCTCGCCTCGACCCTAGAATAATCCTGCCAATACACCAACATATCCCCACTGGAAGATTCATCATCAAGACCAAGGGAGGATTCATTTATATTATTTACTAGGATGGTGGTAAGAGTGTAGCATGTGTGTGTATATGTATGTGTGGTGCATGTGTAGTGAGTGCATGTGTGTGTCTGTATATTGTGTGTGTGTGGGGGGGGGGGTATATGCACTGCGAAGTATAAGTATGCTATGTGTAGTGCGTGTGTTGTATGCTGTATGTACTGTGTGTGTTGTAAGTCAACTGTGTGAGGTGTATATGTGATGTGCGCGGTGTTTATGTGCTGAGTGATGTGTATTGTCCATACGTGCTGTGCGTGTGCGCGCGCATGTGTGTGTGTGCAGTGTACGATTGCTATGCATAGTATATGTGTGTTGTGTATAGTGTACATCTGTATATTTGGTGTGTATTACATCGCAACGTTATTGACGGTTGTGGAAGGGATCTTGTTTTTATTCTTTGTACCTAAATAAGCTCTGATCTACTAGACGTATGAAACATTTCTGCAAAGACCATCCTGTTTTCTTTTAATGCATAATATAACAGGGACTGCATTATCCAATGGGTGCTACTTTGGTGTGTGATCTACAAGTTAGAGGGCGATTACTTTAGGTTACGTCTTAGTTTATTTTTCAGTTTCTAAAACGACTTAACATGTTGGCTACATACATTTTACAATAAATTCTTTTGTACATAATTAGTAATACTCTTTTTCTCTTTTACTTGTTTCAGTCATTTGACTGCGGCCATGCTGGAGCACCGCCTTTAGTCGAGCAAATCGACCCCAGGACTTATGCTTTGGAAGCCTAGTACTTATTCTATTGGTCCCTTTTGCCGAACCGCTAAGTTACGGGGACGTAAACACACACACACACACACACACACACACACATATATATATATATATATATATATATATATATATATATATATATATGTATACATATATACGACGGGCTTCTTTCAGTTTCCGTCTACCAAATCCACTCACAATGCTTTGGTCGGCCCGAGGCTATAGTAGAAGACACTTGCCCAAGGTGCCACGCAGTGGGACTGAACCCGGAACCATATGGTTGGTAAGCAAGCTACCTACCACACAGCCACTCCTGCGCCTATGATTGTAAGTGTATTTTTTAAAATTCTTACAATTTTAATAATAATAAAACCATGTTTCATGTATGTCTTAGTAAATAATAATAAGAAACCAAGAATAAACAATATAGTAATTAGAATAAGCGTGTAGGTCACAGCTGCGAGTATTTTAACGTAAAGAAACTAAAAACTAACCTAAAGTAATCGCCATTGAAGTTGTAGATCACACGCCAAAGTAGCACCATGCAAGGGATCTTTTCTTTTTATAAAAGGATAGCCTGTGCGACTTCATTAACCGATATGACCTTACATTCCAGGTAAGTAATGGTAGGGGGGGCTCTCTGCATAGTCTCTTTTCGTCATGGTTTCTAAAGAACATACAACTGTTGTTGTTGTAGCTGTTGCTGCCGCTGCTGTTGTTATTTTTGATGTGTACGACAATAGTGGAGCAATTTTTTGTTTAGATCTACGTCTGATCAAGTAGATCTATCTTTGGTCCAGGGAACTCCACGAATAAACCATATTGTCTTTTTCGAGTTTTTAAAAAAATTTTGTCCTCCAAACCTAATACAAGTAGGAATACTTATCCGATATGACCTTCAGACATAGCTCGTCTAAGACTATACCATCATTTGTTTTGTCTCGTTATATTTCTTGCAAGAAAGGAGACAAGGTGGCCGAATAGTTACTTAGTACGCCAGGCATTTCGTCCAACGTTTCGTCCGTCTCTACGTTCTGAGTTCAAATTCTGCTGGGATCGACTTCGCCTTTCATCCTTTCAGGGACGATAAAATAAATAGCAGTTGAGTACTGGGATCGATCTAATCGACCTATCCTTCTCTCGAACTTGCTCGCCTTGTACCAAAACTTGAAATCAAATATTTCTTGCAAGAAAGATTTTGTTGCTATTTCTAGCGGGCTAAATGCCTTCCGTACAAGCGCCATTGCTGCCTCGAAAAGATAGAATTTTATGCAAAGAAACGGTAATGGTGGTGGTGGTGATGCTAGTGGCAGATTTGATGCTAACGGTAGTTGTGTGTATGTGTGTGTGTGGTGTGTGTCTGAGAGAGAGAGAGACAGAGACAGAGAGAGTGTGTGTGTGTGTGGTTACTGGAACGGTGGTAGGTTCTATATATAGCCACTGCTGCCTACACGCTGTAAAATGATACGTTGTCTATAACATAGAAAGGGTTTCGTTAGTCGTTTGGTAAAGAAGAGATTGCTGAAAGAAATGGCGTTGAAAGAAGTATGTAAAGTAAAGTAGGACACAGTTTAGAAAACCCGTTGCAAACGCCGTCTATTTTCTTCTATCGGCAATCACACTCCACTTCTTCTTTTTCCTTCCCCCTCCCTATTTTCCTTCCTTCCCACCTTCTTCTCTTCTTTTTCATTTTCTTTCCTTTTTGTGTTCTACCCTCTCGCTCACCCACTCTGTGTGTGTGTCTCTCTCTCTCTCTCTCTCTCTCTATATATATATATATATATATATATATACATATATATATACACACACATATATATTTATACATATATATATTTATTTATATATAAATATTGCACATATATATTCTTCCATATAATACATACACACACACACGCATGCACACACAGGAATACACACACATATTTATTCTTCCCATCTCTCTCTCTGTCTCTGTCTCTGTCTCTCTCTCTCTCTCTCTCTCTCTCTCTCTCACTC
>NC_069000.1:16810787-16811299 GCF_001194135.2 Octopus bimaculoides
TCTCTCTCTCTCTCTCTCTCTCTCTCTCTCTCACTCACTCACTATTTATGTATGCTGGAGTGTGTGTATGTGTGTGTGTATTATGTACCACATCCCCACATACACTCTCACTCACACACCTGAAACATTTCCTCACACTTAGAGCCCATCCGCCCGCCATTAGGCAAGACTAACCCCAGTTTCGCTGAGGCGTTTGGGTGTGGTAACTGTCATAATGATTGTGTGGGGAAGGAGGTTGCTGGGTAACAGCACCGGTACAGCTATTCCTGGTTGTCGTGATGCTGGTGTTAGTGATGGTACTGAGGGTACTGGCGGAGGTGGCGACGGAGGTGAACAGTGGTGGTGGTAGTTGCTTTGGTAGTATGAAGCTAGTAGTGTTAGCGTATTGGTAGTGCTTGTGCTTGTTGTTGTGGTGGTGGTGGTGGTGGTGGTGGGAGCGATGGTGGTAGTGGTAGTGGTGGTGGTGGTGGTGGTTGCGGTAGTGGTGGCGGTGGGGGTGTTATTAATCTTAG
>NC_069000.1:16811514-16816309 GCF_001194135.2 Octopus bimaculoides
TATATATATATATATATATATATATATATATATATGTATGTATATGTATATATATATATATATATATATATATATAGTGTGTGTGTGTGCGTGTATGTGTGTGTGAATGTGTGTGTGTATGAGTGTGTGGATATATTAATGTATACGTGTTTGTGTGTATGCGTGATATATTATATATACATATAGTGTATATATAATATATATATATTTATATATATGTATGTATGTATGTATGTATGTATGCATGCATGTATGTATATGTACGTATGTATGCATATATGCATGTATATACACACTTACATATATGTGTGTATGTACACGCATGCATACATGTACGTCTTACACATTAATAAGATTCATTGTAACCAATGAAAACACACTGTTATATTCAGTTTTACGTTCAATTTTCGTTGGTGTCAAAGATGCTTTTCATTCTCTTGGGGCCGATGAAGTAAGGTACGCGTCAACTATTGGCATCGACGATATCAACAAGCTCCGCCTACTCTTTAAAAGGTTACTAGTTTTGTGACTCAATAAGGAATCCTTGTTTCACTACTAAGCCACTACCAAGCTATCTGTTGCCACAAATTTTAGAGAGCGAAAGGCGGCGAGCTGGCAGAAACGTTAGCACGCCGGGCGAAATGCTTAGCGGTATTTCGTCTGCCGCTACGTTCTGAGTTCAAATTCAGCCGAGGTCGACTTTTCCTTTCATCCTTTCGGAGTCGATTAAATAAGTACCGGCTACGCATTGGAGTCGATATAATCGACTTAATCCGTTTGTCTGTCCTTGTTTGTCCCCTCGATGTTTAGCCCCCTGTGGGCAATAAAGAAATATATAGTACAAGACACGTGCACAAGGTGCCTTGCAGTGGGACTATACCCGGAATCTTGTGGTTGAGAAGGAAACCGCACAACCATGTCTAAGCATACAAACATATGTGTAAGTGCGCGCGCGCGTGTGTGCATGTGTTTGTTTGTATGCACGTGTGTGTATGCGTTTGCGTGTGTATGTTGGAAACATGATTGTATGCTCATGTTGCTTTTTTGTATTGAAGATTTTCCGCAATTCATTTCTAAGCCTATATAATGCGTTAGTGGAGAAAATAAATTTCGGTCATCCCTCGACGTTTGTGGCCCGAATTAATATTTTGAATGAAATGATTTCAATTACCAGTTCCTATAACCGCATTGTTTCGTCGTAGGCGTGAATCATGGGAAAACTGAGGCGTACAACTAATTATTGGACTTTAAAACTGTTGGTCGTTCATCTCAGGTTTCATTTAGGTGACTGGAAATACTCTAGCAGTGATGTCTAGACTAATGTTGTTACTACGATACCATTATCGTTTATTAAGTTTTATGTTATTTTGTTAAATTAATATAACATTGTTACGAAGATTAGTGAAGTGGGAGGAACGCTAAACGTCGGCTGGGTTTCTTGTTTCATCATTTTACGATGTGTTCCATTACTTCTAGTACCAAGTTTGTCTTTCATTCCTCCAGATTCATTAAAATCAGTATATATCAGCAACGGAAGAAGTCAGTTTTTATTGACTATAATAACTAACCCACCAAATTGTTAGTTTTTTTTTTTTTTTGAGGGGGGCTGGTGAGGTTAGATATAACAATATCTTCCATGATTAAACGTTTAGTTTTTGAGGATATTCTAAGGAAGATTTTTCTTTTTAACACTTAATATTCCCTGTGTGTGTGTGTGTATGCGCATACGTGTGATTATATGTGTATTTGTGTGTGTGTGTGTGTGTGTTATAATCTGCTACATGAGCTTTTCATTCTAGATCAGTGGTTCTCAACCATTTTTGGCTATGGACCCCCTTTGGTTCCTATTTTACTCTACTGGACCCTCCACCCCACCCCTCAAAAAAAAACATTCGATGTTTAAAAAAAAGGTCCAATATATTATCATAATTAAATATTATTAAGAATTAATTGTACTTTTTGTAAATATCAACATATTTTCTGTATTGCAGAAGTATAATTAGTTTATTGCTCATAAATCTTAACAGTAAAATATTATGAGGACCTCTAAGGGTCATATGGACCCCGATTAAGAACCAATGCTCTTGATCAACCGGCGGAAGACGGATGGTTGTGCTCGTTTGGACGATGTAATTAGTTGCAAATTACGTAAATTATGATGCGCTCCAGGCTTCCAGTAATTCATGAATTTTTCGCTAAAACCATGTTAACATAAGTTCTACTCATAAACATATCAATTTGTAATTTTAAAATGTAAAATAAATAACAAATAAGTAACAAAGTACTATCTGAATTATGCTATGTTGTTGTTGGCACTCCGTCGCTTACGACGACGAGGGTTCCAGTTGTTCCGATCAACGGAACAGCCTGCTCGTGAAATTAACGTGCAAGTGACTGAGCACTCCACAGACACGTGTACCCTTAACGTAGTTCTCGGGGGATATTCAGCGTGACACAGTGTGACAAGGATGACCCTTTGAATTACGGGCACAACAGAAACAGGAAGTAAGAGTGAGTGAAAGTTGTAGTGATAGAGTACAGCAGGGTTCGTCACCATCCCCTGCCGGAACCTCGTGAAGCTTTAGGTGTTTTCGCTCAATAAACACTCACAACGCCCGGTCTGGGAATCGAAACCGCGATCCTATGACCACGAGTCCGCTGCCCTAACCACTGGGCCATTGCGCCTCCATAGAATTATGCTACATACTAAGCTAAAAGCCCTGTTGTCTTTGTTCTCTGCGCTACTTGAGTTTTATTGTACCCAATTAGTTAGTGATTCCTTGACCCTATACAAATGGCTGTTGGATAAGATAATTTGTATCTACAGATACACACTGATGATGTTTTGGGACAGCTGTTGTCCATTAAACTTAATATACTGAATATTCTTTGCAGACCAACGGTGGGATAAAATGAAAAGTGGAAGCCAACTTGCAAAATTTAAACTCGGTCATTAATCAACTAAATTAATTATTACTCAGTGTATTACTGTCTATGCCACTCTTACAGACCAGGTAATAATAATATCACAAGAAATTGCATTAAGATAATTGCAATAATAAAGGTTTCAAATCTGGCAAAGTTCAGTAATTTTAGGGAGTGAAGGTTGGTTGCTTGGTTATCTACTTTATGGTTTAAGTTTGGATGTTTCATATATATTGAAGTTTCATATATATTTGGGAGGATTACTAAAGTTTGTTGATCAGTTGTCACTAGTTGTGTTCATGCAACGTCTTACAAGAAGCAAATAACTTCTATAAATGTTTCCTAGAGCAGTATAGCAAGCGAGCTTGTTACTTAAAACATAGGCCTATGAAGTGGGCACGTCGCAAATGATCGGAACCGAACACATTAATGCAATTCTTACCACGTTCAGCAATGGTACTTGATGCAGTATTATTTCTGCGATGAGTGCGACAAGCTGGCTGAAACGTTAGTACGCCGGACAAAAGGCTTAGTGGCATTTCGACTGTCTTTACGTTCTGAGTCCGAATTCCGCCGAGGTCGACTTTGCCTTTCATCCTTTCGGGGTTGATAAATTAAGTGCCTGTTCAGCACTGGAGTCGATATAATCGATCTACCTTTCACCCACGTGCTTGCTGGCCTTGTGCCAGAATTTTAAAACCAATATTATTTCTGCGATGATGATTCTGAAGATCATTTTGACTGAAGTACGTACAACTTAAACTGTGAACACAGAATCGCTTACTGTGCCTTTCTTCCTTCCTTTTGCGCTTAAGAATTTCTCAATAAGATTCTAAGACTTCAATTAAACACCTCTTTATAAAGTTATTTCGCTGCAAGTTATGGTCCATTTACCTAACATTCGTCAATAAAAAAAGTTAGCATGAGCAATAAATCGCTTAAAAGCGTGTTTTTATTATCCTCACAATATTCTCCGACTCATTTTTGTTCTTGCCCTCCTTTCTTTATGTATTCAGGTGTTCTGCCAAATCTGTTAATTCTTCGGAAAGCCTATTTCTTCTCCTTTCTTATCAACAGTAAATTCCAATAAGTCACATTCCGCATATTCCATAATCACATCCAACCCAGCCTTTTCCACCAACTTTGAAACTTCTTAAATGACTGTCGTGTTCCCTCCACCAACCCAACACATTCAATGCCGGTCACTGACACGAGTAGAAATTCCTTCCAAATTGCATATAAACGGTTTGCAAAGGAAGTGTTTCCATATGATATGAATATAATGGACATCATTCAAAATGTTAAATGATCGACAGATGTTTTAATGTTATATCAGGCTTTGTGTTTAAGACATGGATCATTTGTATAGGATTCCTGCAGGAAATACTCTTTGATGTCTTGGTCAATCTGCTATAAAACGAGTTTGGAGGCATCTTTTATTTATTTTTTTACTTGTTTCAGTCATTGGACTGCGGCCATGCTGGGCCATGCTAGGCCATTGCATTGAAGGATTTAATCGAACAGATCCATTTTAATACTTATTTTTGAAGTCTGGTATGTATTTTATGGATAACACTAGTTGTCAAGCGTTGAGGGGAACAAACACAGACACACGCACACATGCACACATACACACAGAGTGTGTGTGTGTGTGTGTGTGTGTGTGTGTGTGTGTGTGTGGTTAACTGTTTTTTTATTGGTAGGATCACAAAATCTAGTAAGGCATAAACATGGTTTAATATACACAGTTAAATACGAACTACTATTAGTTTCATGCTGTTGAAATACAATAAATCAGCCGACGTGTTGTGATTCCACAGCATGAAACAAATAGCAGATCGTGTTTAGATACTGCGTGTGTGTATATATA
>NC_069000.1:16816327-16818583 GCF_001194135.2 Octopus bimaculoides
TATATATATATATATATATATATATATATAGATAGATAGATAGATAGATAGATAGATAGATAGATAGATAGATAGATAGATAAAACTTACTTGGAATGAGAACCTAGGTTCGAAATTTCCCAGAGACACCTGATGAAGGCTGGAGGATATATCAACCGAAACGTTGTGTTAACAATAAACAAGATGAGGACAAATATCCGTCGAATATAAATAATGTAAATAATGTGCAATTATATACTATGTAACGTATTCTAAAAGAGTTAGTATATTCTTGGCGAAACGTATATTTCCATAATTAAAACTAAAAGGATCTGAGAGAAACTAACTGAAATGGGCTGGTAGTGGGAATTTAGAATACAAAATGGAACGAGTGTACTAAATGGTGTACGCAAAAAGTTCTTAATTTATAAATATTTCCCTTGCAGAAAGAGAAGAAAAAATAACAATTTCAAGAGAGTAAGAATAAGAATAATTAACAGAAAAGACAAATCTGGTCTTCTTTTCGCAGACAATGGACATCTATCGACACTGTGTTGCGGCAGTGACACTCCGAAATGTTCATTAACGTATATTACGTAATTTTTAACCGAGAATCAGTTACATGCAATTTGGTCAGAAACTTACAGTAACAATTGTGACGAATACTGAAGTTGTGTTAATTTCAATTTTCGTCTCTTTGTGTATGAGTGCGCGCGCGCGTGTGTGTGTACGTATGTATGTATGCGTGTGTGAGATTATGCATGTGTATGTGTATATATGTAGTTTCCATCTCCCAAATTTCACTGACAAGATTGTGGTCCAAACCATGGCTTTAGCAGACGTTTGGTGAGTTGCCACGAACAAAACAATAATATTATATGTTATTGCAAAATAGCCTATTTGGATATCTCAGCTCAAATGGAAGTCGAACCAGCACTCGGCTTTTGAGATCTTTCATTCGAGGTAGTTTTGAAAGGTACTTTCGGGATTCTGTTCGATATGTTAATAATTGAATACAGACATCTTCTATCCAATTCGTGTCTCTTGGCATTCGGAATAGAGAAATAACGCGTATATTTACGAAGGTATTGATGCTCAATGAAAGATATCTTTTGTATTGTCGATGGTAATATAGTTGCATGTATGTTTATATGTGTGTGTGTGTGTGTGTATGTTAGCATTTAAATGCATATTCGGGGTGTAAAAAGATATTCACGTTCTTGCAGTTGAAGTAACTTTCGAACAGTCAATCATTATGAAATATTATTTAATAATAGAGCGGCAAAAAAAAAGCGATGATCCTGCAGAATCGTTATCGCGTCAGATAAAAATGCTTAGCGGCATTTCGTCCGTTTGATTTCAAATGCTGTTGGGGTCTACTCTGTTTTTCATCCTTTCGGGATCGAAAAAAATAAGCACCAGTTGAGTACAAGGGTCGATGTAATCGACTAGCCACTACTCGCGAAGTTTCTGGCCTTGTGTCAAAATTTGAAGCTGATATTAGAACGGCAAAAATATAATCCAATTGAAAAGTATGGAAGAGGTTTAAAAAAATCTGAAAAATTTGAATGAAATGCCTACAATGATTATCTGAACTGTCGGTTTGGGCAATACTCTGATCGGAGAGGATAAAGAATCTTAGGTATATTTAGTAAAATTCCCGCTATCGGTCCCCGCTTGGAAACATGAATATACTACTTTTCGTGCTAAATACTAATGGACTGCTATGTCACGTGTGCAGTGAGCGTATCATGTAGCTTGAACGAAGAAAATCTTGCATTGGCCATTTTTAGTAGAATTCTTTAAGGACTGAATACCTCGGGAGTACATCAACTTAAATTCGAAGAAAAAAATCTAATTAAGGATATCTAAATATAGGAATTTAATCACGTATCAGTGGCACGAATATGTTTTTGTGTGTGTATGGACACATACGTCTGTGTTATATATAGAAATGCAATACATTTGTGCGGGAATGCTCGCGTATATATATATATATATATATATATATATATATTATAAATATACAGGGATTAGCATTGAGCTGCTTCTCCAACATACTGAAAATTTAGAAATAGCAGTCAAAGAACTACTGATTCTAAACTACAAATTTTTCTCTAAATGGATGGCGATATTTATGGCACACATAGAACAAAAAACCGGAGGGAAAAGCGTAAACAAAACAAGTCTTTAGTTAATTGGATACGAATCGTTTCATGGTTAAGCGAATGAAAATTTGACTATTCCAATCTTCAGCCCAAATATTCTGATAAATTT
>NC_069000.1:16819491-16820193 GCF_001194135.2 Octopus bimaculoides
TATATAGTTCAAAAACACAATAACAAAAAAACAAAAAAACAACAAAGTGAGGACGTGATATGGATAGTATTATTGGACGCTCAGGAAAGGAAAGAGAGAGTGTATGACGTTTCGGGCGTAGCCCTTCGTCGGAAAGATGGAAAGTTCGGAATCCACTCTCGCTTGAAACACACACGTACTCACCCACACATTCGCACACACGCTCACATATTCAAGCACGCACAAAAAGTCCCATGGACATGTACATGTGGGTGTGTGCGTGTGTGCGAGTACGTGCGTATATAGACGTATGTGCGTGCATGCGAAAATGAGCGCATAGAGACGTGTTTTACCCTTATGGCTTTTTTTCCCTTTTTTTTTTGTATTTTGCCTTTAGCCGTTGTTCCTTAGGCATTGCGTATATAGATATGTGTATGAACCTTTTGTGCGAGCGTGTTGCGCGCGTTTGTGTGTGTGTGAGCGAGTATGCAGGTATATATATATATTATTTTTTTGGCGAATGTGTGAGTGAGCATGTGTGTGTTTCAAGCGAGAGTGGATGAGTATATATATATATAGGCGGAGTTTTATCATGGCTACCGAATAATTGTCACATATTATTTGCCGATAAATTCCTCTATTTACATAATATCGAGGTCTCTTTCTTTCTTTTGTTGTCTTACCTTTTCTATCAATATATATATATATATTTATACATATATA
>NC_069000.1:16823258-16824843 GCF_001194135.2 Octopus bimaculoides
ATATATATATATATAATATATATCATATCATATCATATCTTATCATATCTTATCATATCATATATAACATAGAAGTGGTTTTGTATTAAATCGATCGCAGTTCTTGACGGGTATTTATTTTATTTCACCTCAGAAAGTGAAGTCGGTCAAAGCTTTATATAAACCTAGTGCAGTGAAGGTGACTAAATACGGCATGGCATTTTCGTCCAGCACCCTTACGTGTTTCAGTGATACTTATGTACCCTTACCAGATCCTATAATAATAAGAGCAGTATAGATTGAAAGTAAGGGAGATGGCTGAGGTATTAGATGGAGATAGATTAGAAAGCACGAACAAGCAATTTACACATACTCAGATAAACACACACATACAATCTTGATGTATCCATATCACACACGTACGTATATTATCACACACACGCACTATCACATGCACAGATATACCCAAACCGCCGCTCACACACTTCTACTTGAACACTCTCTTTCGTTACACATTCACGTGTGGATACACACACACACACATTAGATTATAGCAGTAATATTACGCGGCATAGCACACATTTTTGGTTGGATCTACTTTCTCCAAAACAAAATTTTATCTCTTAAGCTCGCTCACATTCGAAAAACAACACTTCTACCTGCCGTACCTTACACCAGATGGCTCTGCTAGTTGCATTCTTTAAAACAAAATCCACCAAAGTTTCTTTATTATTTTATGCTTCCTTTCTTTCTTCATCTTGATGTATGAATTTATTTATATTATTATTGTTATTATTATTATTATTATTATTATTATCATTATTATTATTATTATTATTATTATTATTATTATTATTATTATTATTATTATTATTATTATTATTATTATTATTATTGTAGTTATTATTATTATCATCATCATCATTATTATCATTATTATCATTATCATCATCATTATTATTATTATTATTATTATTATTATTATTATTATTATTATTATTATTATTATTATTATTATCTTGGTCGGGGAAGAATCATTGAAGCCCTTTTTGGTATGTATGTATGTATAGGGCGGCTAACCCCTTTATAACTAACCTCCTCCCTCTCATTCTCTGTTTTTCTCTGTTTTCCCTTCATTTCAACGAGGTAAGCGCTGCTTACTCGATCGCTCTGCTAGAAATATCAGCCAATCCGCCCTAAAATTACATCCTAGCAGCTGGATAAAGTGATTTTAGGTGTTTTGTATCTATATGCAAAGACGAGATGTTTACGACTGCAAAGTCTTTGATCACAGGGGAGAGCTGTTGTGAGGTTAATGAGAACAACAAGAATAACAACTTCGTCACGCAACTTGTATTATGTGCGCGACAGAATTGTTGCTATACATATGCATGCATGCATGCATACATACATACATACATACATACATACATACATACATACATTCATTCATACATACATACATACATACACGAGTTTTACAAGACGTGAATTAGACATTTGCATGGCAGCCCCAAGCCATCTCAGTTCGTACCTGTATAATGTAGATTCAAATACGACTGGTATACAAACAAACACACACACACACGCACGCACACACACACAC
>NC_069000.1:16826014-16831193 GCF_001194135.2 Octopus bimaculoides
TATATATATATATATATATATATATATATATTCATAGTTATACATAATATATATAATATATGTAATGTGTGTGTGTTTGTGTATTTGAATCGTATTTGAATCCAGGACGTAAGCAGGTGAAGGAAAGTAAAAAAAGAAACAAACATAATATTTAAAAGAAAAAGTTATTCAGAACGAAGTCTTCCATGACTGCTGACTCATATCTTTACAACTCAGGCCCACCTTCAAAAGATTGAGAAAAGAAACATATGTTTTATCTCTGATTCTTAAGTCTTAAGAGGTTGATGTTTCTAAGGTGATGAAGTAGCAAGATTGGTAGAGTGGTAGATAAAATGCCTCGTGGTGTCAGGTTACACCTTTCATTTTTCCAACTTTGAATTCTGTTGAATTCGACAATTGTCTTTTATTATCGCTGAATCGATTGAATAAGTACTTAGGAACTGGGGACAGTATAATCGACTGTCCTCCACCACTCAAATTTCTGGGCTTGTTCCTATATTAAAAACTATTATTTCTATGATTATTATTATTATTATTATCAACGAGTGAGAGAGCAATGCATGCCACCAGTGTGACACCGGGATACAAATATAGAAGTCCAATATACCCACTATGACTACCCAACTGATAAGGGTACGCCAAGCACTTGCATCACAACCATATGTGCGCAACATGATGATCTCATGTCAAGATAAACAGCACATGACCTTGTAGGTGGGGCCCAGTTCGAATTTTTTTCAGGTCGAGTAGCATCGCGAAATGAAGTGTTTTGTTCAAGAATACAACACATCGCCCGATCCGGGAATCAAAATCCTGATCTGGCGGTCAAGAATGCGACACCTTGACCATTAGGCCACTCGCTTTTATAAGGTCATAAAACTGGCAACAGAAATACGATGACTCTTTTTAGGGATTCGAAAAAAGTTGAAATTATAGATCATTTTCAAGTGTCTAGGGCCGAGAAAATAACAGCCAGTCAAATGATGAGGTCAATTTAATAAACTTTAGACGTGTTCTGCACATAAAAGTAAGATATTGATAAATTTCTTAACTTTACTTTTCGAGTAATTTTCTGGTCAAATCGATATTGCTGCATCGCTGGAGAGACATCATTTTCCAAGTGTAATCCATAATGACGATGTCTGACTAGCTTTTCCGAAACATTGAACTGATTTCATGCATCTTCTGAATAGCTGTGCATTTTCAGTGAAGACAGATGTCAGCTTTAACCTCCTAGACCTATGTAACAATGAGTTCTATTGCTGACCGCTATAAAAGAGATGGACAGTAGCGTCTCTGTAAAGCCAAGTCTCTTAAAATGATATTCAGAATTGTGACACGAAAGGAAAAGAGGGGGAAGTTGAGAGAAAGAGGGGGAAGGAAGACGAGAGGCTGACAAGAGAGAAAGAGATGTGAGAAGGAATAAATGAAAAGAACAAGAGTAGGAAACATACACATAGGAGACATAGAGGCGGATAGACAGAGATATACACACGCACACAAACTCACGCACGCACGCTTGCACACGTATTGACACGCGCGCATGCAGGCACGTATACGCACATATACAAACATCTCAAAGATAGATAGATAGAGAGAGAGAGAGAAAGAGAGAGAGAGAGAGAGAGAGACGCCGGTTTGAATATTCCCCAAGTATATTTGGACTGTAACAAGTTTGTATTTATACGCATCACTGCTTAGCGCCTATTTCCCCTGTACATGTATATATATATATATATATATATATATATATATATGTGTGTGTGTGTGTGTGTGTGTGTGTGTGTGTGTGTGTGTGTGTGTGTGTGTGTGTGTGTGTGTGTGTGTATGTGTGTGTGTGTATATATACACACACACATATATATATATGTATATATGTATGTATGTGTGTGCATGTATGTGTATGTATATATGTATGTATGTATGTATGTATGTGTGTGTGTGTATATGCATGTGTATGTATGTATGTGTATAAATACACACATACACATATATATATATATATGTATGTATACATATACATATATATATATGTATGTGTGCATGTGTGTATTTATACACACACATACATACACATATATATATATGTACATATGAATAAGGGGGGGTGCGCACGCCCATGTGTGAATATACACCACACATACACACACGCATTTAAGTGCATAGATAGATAGATTGATACATACATACAGAGATGCAAACATACATACATACATATATACATATAGGGAGACTGACAGACAAACAGACAGGCTGGCGTGTATACAGATAACTAGATGGATCTAATGAAAGTGTCAAACAAAAATAAAGACAATATTTCGTGTAAATTAATTATCCTCTTTATTAATTTGCAGCTTGCAAATTGCAAGATTATGATTTTACACAAACAAGAAATACATATGCTCGCGTGCACGTGTATTTTCTGGCGACTGTGCTTTGTGCGCCTGTGTTTGCGTTCGTGTTTGTGTCTCTGTACATACACGCACTTATTCATATGATCATCACATTGCATTGACCGTTACAATAGATAAACACAGACTGAGGGAGAGAGAAGGAGGAAGAGAGGTTAGGAAGAGAGAGAGAGAGAGAGAGAGAGAGAGAAAGAGAGTGCTTGTGAGAAAGAGGGTGAGAGAAAGCTATTAATTATGTAACTAACATTATTGTAACACAATTATAATTCGTCCACATGTGTCTGTCTGTTGAGATAATTAACAAAATTAATACGGAGTAACCCCGTCGCAGACATCGACAGCGACACTGGTGGTGATGACGATGAAGAACAAGAACAGGGATTATAACAATAGTACCAACAACAATAGCCGTACTAACTACAAATATCCACGAGATCCGGAGCAATAACAACAAACAGCAAAAATATCAGTTGCTACAAAAACAAAGCTATTTATACGGCGCAACTGTGGCCCAATCAACATCGATTTCGTTTTTTTTTTATTATCCTCATTATCACGGTAATATGTGAGTCGTCATCGTAAACGCCGTCGCTTAGTCATTATCATCATCATCATCATCGTCGTCGTCATCGTCATCGTCATCATCTTGGACGCAATCATCTCAACTACAATCGTCATCATCATCATCATCATCATCATCAGCAGCAGCAGCAGCAACAACATCGGCAGTAGCATCCACAACAGCAACGGCAGCAGCATTTTTATCGTATCCATGACCATATATAGGCGCAGGAGTGGCTGTGTGGTAAGTAGCTTGCTTATCAACCACATGGTTCCGGGTTCAGTCCCACTGCGTGACACCTTGGGCAAGTGTCTTCTACTATAGCCTCGGGCCGACCAAAGCCTTGAGAGTGGATTTGGTAGACGAAAACTGAAAGAAGCCCGTCGTATATATGTATGTATGATGTATATATATATATATATATGTATGTATGTATGTGTGTTTGTGTGTCTGTGTTTGTCCCCCCACCATCGCTTGACAACCGATGCTGGTGTGTTTACGTCCCCGTAACTTAGCGGTTCGGCAAAAAGAGACCGATTGAATAAGTACTAGGCTTACAAAGAATAAGTCCTGTGGTCGATTCGCTCGACTAAAGTCGGTGCTCCAGCATGGCCGCAGTCAAATGACTGAAACAAGTAAAAGTGTAAAAGAGTATAATCATCACCACCACCACTATTATCATCATCATCTCCTACAGAGACCACTATCATCACTACTGTCATCAACGTCGTAGATATCGTCATCATCATCGTCGTCGTCATCGTTGTCGCCGTCGTCGTCATCATCATAGAGGTAATCAACTTAACTACAATCATCATTATTGTCGCCAGCGCCGTCGTCCCCATCAGCAGCAGTAACAGCATTGGTAACATCAACAGCACTATCTTTATCGACCTCGTTAACGCAATCATCTTAACCTCCCCATCGTCATCACCACTACTACTGTCGTCATCATCACCATCATCATCATCATCATCATCATCATCATCATCATCATCATCACAGCACTATTTCCATCGCAATCATCATCGTCGTCGTCAACATCATCCCCGTTATCCCATCGACAACTCCACGACTAACATCCCCATCAAGCCGAAATATCAGAAGTCCAGATATGCAATAGTGATATACAATCCCCAAATACAATAAGCAGCCAAACCTGCCTCAAAATCTCAGAGATAGAGAAACGAAAAGAGAGAGAGCGCGAAAGAGAGACAAAGAAATTTAGGGAGATGTTTTATTAAAAGTAATAGTGTTGATGGTGGAAGTAATAATAAAAGGGAGAAAGACGGAGATGATGTACATTTTTTTTTTTTTTGACCATCTATCTTTGACAGAAATTCCTGTCACCAACATACTGAATACTATCATTTTTGTTTAATTTTTTGCTTTCCTTAATACATGCATAAAACACACTTTAATTGAAATAAAGTTTCCCCAAAATAAAACATATTTAATATAATAAATGTGAATGTGTCACACTTTTTCAACTTTAATAAGTCCTTTTTTACTGGAAGCACAAAAGCCTCAAATTTTGGGGAAGGGATTACGTAACGAACCCAAAAGGCAAAGTCGACGTAGGTGGAATTCGAACTCAGAACGCAGCAGCAGATGAAATACCAGTAAGCATTTCGCCCGGTGTGCTAACGACTCTGCCAGCTCGCCGCCTTAATAAAATAATATAATATAATATAACATAATAAATGTGAATGTCAGTGTGTCAGTTTGTCACGCTTTTTCAACTTTACTCCTGGAGGTCGTAGCCCAATATATCATATCATTTTGGAATCAGGCTGACTCCGTGAATAAATCAAAAACATTCCGGTCTGAATCCGGACCCACAATCCTGAAATTTTGGATTCCCAAGTTTTCATTACTGTGATTGCATTCGGCAATGTTTTTACGTGACTATTTGCGACAAATTTTTGTACAATAGCAATTTTTACTACTCCGTGTGTAAATTAAAAACATTCCGGGCCGAATCCAGACCTGCAATCCTGAAATTTTGGATTCCTATGTTTTCACTACTGCGATTGTTTAGGGCAATTTTTTTTTTTTACATGATTTTTTTGCGACGAATATGATTATCATTGGGAAATGACTCTGGAGGAAGCAATTGCAACAAATTCTCCAAAACAAGTCAGAGATCTGTTTGCGGATCTTCCCATTCGGGGTCAGTTACTAAAAATCTATATACTAACTTATA
>NC_069000.1:16831287-16833768 GCF_001194135.2 Octopus bimaculoides
TATATACATATATATATATATATACATATATATATATACATGCATACATATATATATATATAGATGTATGTATATATGTATATATTTGTAAATATAAATATAAGTATGTATGTATGTATGTATACATATGTTACAGTTGTTTTATTTTTTCTTCAGTTTTATAGAAGTATTTCCGTTTCAAATCGTAGCTGTTCACTAGAGAGATTTTTTTTTCTTTGCTTCCTATTGATTTCAATGTTATATAACTTACAATAGGAAGATGCATTTCGCATTACGGAATTCTATGTCACGACAAGATTTTCAGAAACGCAACTACATTAGAGACATGCAATGTTTAATAACCAAACAGTTATACAATGAAGTTATGCAATGCAGATATACGCTACTAATATACAATACTAATACACGATGCAATATTCAAAATAAATATACAATATAACACAATATATATACAATATATTGTTATATGCTTGTGTTGTATATCATTTCTATTGTGTATTCGTATTGTATGTGTGTGTGTGTGCGTGTGTGTGTGTGTGTATGTGTGTGTGTGTGTGTGTGTGGTGTGTGTATAAATATATACTTTTATTCTTGTATTCTTTCTTTCATTTGTTTCAGTCATTTGACTGCGGCCATGCTGGAGCACCGCCTTTTTGTTTTTTTTTTAGTCGAACAAGTCGATCCCAGGACTTATTCTTTCTAAGCCTAGTACTTATTCCATCGGCCTCTTTTGCTGAACCACTAAGTTACGGGGACGTAAAAACGCTAAAATCGGTTGTCAAGCGATGATGAGGGGTACAAACACAGACACACAAGCATACACTCACATACAGTTTTGTTAGAAACAAAACTGTCCGATGAACGGGAACGTGAAACTCCGAATAACAATTTTTTGTTATATATAAAATTCGTGCATAGATATACAAATATACATATGTAGATGCATACATGCATGTATATATACCTACATCATCAAAAATCAGAAAGACGTTCCTTTGAAAACATTCTCTGACTGATGTCCAGAGATACACAACCAGGCAAGTTGCGCAGACCCATTTCATCACAGAGGCGAAAAGGCTTTCTGTTAATCAGGAAAAAAGTTATGCATGGTTAACTTAAAGAAACTAATCTACCTTGAACGAAAAACTGGTATATTAGCTTTCACTTTGAAGAATCTGTTTCTGTGGAAACCAGGAATAAGGAATAACATCAAATACCTGACGCAGGAAAGAGATAGTGGTGTAGGGAAAACACCAAGTTCAGACAACCGAAGATTCTGTGGAATTGACCCGACGATGTGATCAGTATAAATAGCTGTCCGAAAGTGTCGTCACAACACAGTCTGCCTATGAAAATACTATACACTGTAATATGCAGAAAGGACGCTCTTGAAAATTGAAATAGTTTTAGTGATGTGGATGAGATACACGCACATCAGTAATATGAAAGAATAGTGATGGACTGTCCCAGTCAACATCTCTATAAAATGGGTACAAATTCATTTAAAGAGATATAGCACAGGTATAGACACAGATTAGTGCTCAGACCGGCTCAAATACCGAAAGTCCAGCGTCAAACGATGGGAGAAGGACTCCCGACAATTAAGAGTTGGCTACCGGTGACTGAGCTGATGAAAGTATAATGAAATAGTTACATGAACAAACGGTTGTTAATGACATCAAAGCATTCAAAAATTAGTTATTCAGAAGTGAGTATAAATACATGTAAGTAGAAAAACAAGAGAAAGCAAAGCAGGAAAGCGAAAGTTCGTAGTTCTGCATAGATTACTATGTCTTCTAAAAGTTCATACTCTAATATTACAGACAAAAGAGAGGCTAATCCACAGTAGTTTTTCATACATAAGTGAAATCTCTAGAGAATATAAAACAAATCAGACATAATGATCTGGCCAAAAAAGAAAAATGGAACTGTCCACAGTATTGTACAACAGTAGTACAAATCTGTTGCATAGAGGACTTTAATGAGAAAAAGAAAATATCTATGACGCATTAATGAAAACTGTCGATAATGAAGCCGAAGCATAGCTTTCTATTTGTATTCTGTAATTATATTAACAGTGTTCTCAGAGGGGGGTTAAAAGGTGTCGAACAGACTGCCATGTTTAATAAAATTAAATTACTTTAAACGTTTTTAGACATGTCCATCGCAGAAAGAAATATATGAAAGCAAGAGGATTTGTTTTCTCATCAAAAAAGGAGGAGGCCAAAAAATTTCATTAGTAATTGCGGAGAGAGAGGCTGGTATTTGGTTGTGTGAGTTCCATTGCTCATAGAGACAGTTTGTGTAATTAAAGGTTTCAACACCAATTACAAGAAACTGGGTTTCACAAAACCTGATAAAGACACGGTAAATTACAAAACTATATTTACAATTCATTAATAGAACTCTTTTAAAAGCATTCCGGAATTTCATCCTATGTTGTATGTATGTATGTATATATATATAATATATAATATATAT
>NC_069000.1:16834414-16836908 GCF_001194135.2 Octopus bimaculoides
ATATATATTAAAGGGTTTATATATATATATATAAGAAAATTAATGAATTCGATCCCAGTACTTGGTTGGTGTCGGAATGAAGGGCAATGTTGACCGCGGTAGGATTTGAGCCCAGAACTAAAAAGCTGTAATTAAATACCGCGAGGAATTTTGCCCGGCGTTCTAACAATTCAGCCAATCTACCGCCCACAGAGTTCCAAATAGGAAGGACGAAACAATAGAAGCAATGAATGCAAAGCGCAACTGAACTGGAAAAGGAAAAGCAAACAAAAAAAAAAAGAAGAAAAGAACGAAAATAAAAGATGTATTGAATAAAAGGAATGACAGGAAAAAAAATTGTGGCTTCTGTGAGTGTACGTGTGTGGGTGTGTAGACGGATGTCTGTGTGTGAGTGTGTGTGTGTGTGCGCGTGAGTGTATGTACAAGTAGATGTATACGAGAGGGCATATATGTGTGTATATGTACGTGTGTCCGGCTAAAGTAGTCGTGAGGACGTGTATTTGCGACTGTGTGTAACTGAGCATTTGTGGGCGTGCGTGCGCATGTTCCTGTGTATATACACGTCACTGCATGTATGTATGTATGTATGAGAGGCGCAATGGCCCAGTGGGTAGGGCAGCGGACTCGCGGTCATAGGATCGCGTTTTCGAATCCCAGACCGGGCGTTGTGAGTGTTTATTGAGCGAAAACACCTAAAGCTTCACGAGGCTCCGGCAGGGGATGGTGGCGAACCCTGCTGTACTCCTTCACCACAACTTTCTCTCACTCTTACTTCCTGTTTCTGTTGTGCCTGTAATTCAAAGAGTCAGTCTTGTCACTGTGTCACGCTGAATATCTCCGAGAACTACGTTAAGGGTACACGTGTCTGTGGAGTGCTCAGCCACTTGCACGTTGATCGGATCAACTGGAACACTCGACGTCGTAAGCGACGGAGTGCCAACAATGTATGTATGTATGTATGCATGCATCTTTCTATATAGATATATAGATGCGTTAACAGATATAGTTATATTTTTATGCATGTATGTGACGTATATAAGTATATGTAAGTTTCCATATATTCGTATATATATATATATATTCGTGGTCAAGTATGTCTATTGTGTATGCATATGCGCATATACATGTGTGTGTAAATAAAAAAAAGGTATGTGTGTATGTATTTGTGTTTCTGAGATTTGGCGTTTTAGAGAGAACTCAGCAGATTTGTGGAGCAGGGTCGTTCGGGTTCGCGAGCGAGCTACTTAACATTGTGTTAGGGGTGACTGGTTGAGATAAAAATAAAAAAACCTTATAAACTGCAATGAGAGTGATAGAGTTAGGAATATGGAGATAGGGAGGAAATAGCTTGGAAGTGGAGGGTGTAGAGACATGAAATAGAGAGTTGGGGATCGAGCAAACCTCTTAATGAAGATATCACACACACACACACACACACACACACACACACACACATGCACACATACACTAACAAACAAACACACACACACATACACAAACGCAAACACTGTGGCCGGCACGCATTCACAAACATACGCAATCACGCACAGTGCATACCGAAATTTACAGACATGTACACGCACGCACACACACACACAAACACACACACATACACACACACACACACACATGTATATATATATATATATATATATATATATATATACACACACACACACGCTTACACATACAAATTCAACAACAGGCCGACACGCAGCCATACGGGCGCACACACACGTATACACACATACGCCCCATACACACACACACTCACGTACGCGCACTTAATACAGGCGTCACAATTTGCCACTTACAATGTCACGTTAATAAATTTCCAACACAAACCGAAGAGTGTGCTTCTGTACGCTTGGATGTAAGATCCTAGCGTTTTAAATACTGTAAACAACAACAGGACTGGAAGACACTCGTGGGATGGAGAGTGGCTGAAGGGACCACAGGACGTGTGACGAAAGACTTCAAGAGAAAGGGCATAAAATAAAGACAATAGGAAAATAAATCTGAAGTCAAGAACGAATATATAGTGCGTGTGTTTATTT
The DNA here is from genome assembly GCF_001194135.2 of Octopus bimaculoides. NCBI lineage: Eukaryota > Metazoa > Mollusca > Cephalopoda > Octopoda > Octopodidae > Octopus > Octopus bimaculoides. The sequence continues at coordinate 16,836,472 of NC_069000.1, forward strand.
AACAAACAAACAAAAATGACCATCTTGGAATATAACAATATATGTTTCAACACACGATTTCGAATCAGGAACCTTGCAAAACAAATACGTAACAACGTATACGTACGTAATTCTAAAATTGGACGTACAGTCTTACAAACCCATACGTTGTTGTTGGCACTCCGTCGCTTACGACGTCGAGGGTTCCAGTTGATCCGATCAACGGAACAGCCTGCTCGTGAAATTAACGTACAAGTAGCTGAGCACTCCACAGACACGTGTACCCTTAACGTAGTTGATCGGGGGATGTTCAGCGTGACACAGAGTGTGACAAGGCTGGCCCTTTGAATTACAGGCACAACAGAAACAGGAAGTAAGAGTGAAAGTTGTGGTGAAAGAGTAGAGCAGGGTTCGCCACCATCCCTTGCCGGAGCCTCGTGGAGCTTTAGGTGTTTTCG
>NC_069000.1:16836918-16837830 GCF_001194135.2 Octopus bimaculoides
GAGTAGAGCAGGGTTCGCCACCATCCCTTGCCGGAGCCTCGTGGAGCTTTAGGTGTTTTCGCTCAATAAACACTCACAACGCCCGGTCTGGGAATCGAAACCGCGATCCTACGACCGCGAGTCCGCTGCCCTAACCACTGGGCCATTGCGCCTCCATTACAAACCCATACACGTAGGCACATTCAAACATGCACACACAAGGAGACAGAGGTATACGCACAAATACACACACACACACGCACATACAAACACATAAACACATGAATATGCAGAATACATGCATGCAAACGTACTCACATGCATACATATATATACAGCCAAACACGCATAGACATGCGTAGACATGTCGGGAAGCTTATGTTCTGGAATCTCTTGGATCATGTGTTAGCTCGATGAAGGCTGAGTTAGGTCTAAACCACAATAACTACAACAACAACAACATTGACTTGGATGAACGACGACTAGATTAACTGAAAGTGATCTTCATCCTGTATCTTTTCCGCTTTCGTGATTAGACTGAGGGCACCGCCTTGAAAGGTTTTTGTCTGATACACTGACCTCAGTACGTAGCTGTCCTTATCTCTGGTACTTATTCTATCGTCTCTTTTGCAGAGCCGTCACGTTACAGTATCATAAACAAATCAACACCGGTTGTCAATCGGTGAGTGTGGAATAGACACTATACACATATAGACACGCACCCACAAACACTCACACATACTCACGTCCATTTTTTCCTGTCTTGGTTTGTGTTTGCCACCTTGGAATCCTCTGTTTAGTGGGTCGATCCACTACTCAGGAAGAGACTATTCTAGAGTACGTTCTGCCTTATCTTCGAAACGTCTAGTTAGAATAGAGGCAGCTGATGAAGGATTAATTCCAAGTGGCTATCTGTTTTCCTATGTGTTCGTT
>NC_069000.1:16837840-16838398 GCF_001194135.2 Octopus bimaculoides
ATATATATATATATATATATATATACACATACATATACGACAGGCTTCTTTCAGTTTCCTTCTACCAAATCCACTTACAAGCCTTTTATTGGCCCGGAGCTACAGCTGAATATAACATTTGCCCATGATGCCACGTAGTCGGAGGGAACAAGAAGTTATGTACTTCGGAAGCAAACTTAACGCACAGTTATACCTGTGCGCTTACCTCAAAATATATAATGATCACCTATGTGGAGTTAGCTCTTTTAGAACCCTGAAGAAGTCCAACCATAAAATAGTATGAATGTGGCAATTTCCTTGACATTAAACAAGTTTTGGAGACATATATGTAGGTTATTCTTACGTTTTTTAAAAACATTTTTGACATTTCAACTTCCAATTCTTTATTTGTAAAGTTCTTTGAAATAAAAACATCATCTTTCTACAACATGCAAATAAATCAGTAATTGCATCCATTTATTCTCCATTTTCTTCTTATTTTTCTCTCAATATCAAAAATTTCAGTAATCCTAAACATATACAAATGACTTCACCATTATATGATACGGATTGAATTCC
>NC_069000.1:16838869-16842994 GCF_001194135.2 Octopus bimaculoides
ACCAAAGCCTTGTGAGTGGATTTGGTAGACGGAAACTGAAAGAAGCCCGTCGTATATATGTATATATATATATATATATATATATGTATGTGCGTGTGTATGTTTGTGTGTCTGTGTTTGTCCCCCTAACATCGCTTGACAACCGATGCTGGTGTGTTTAGGTCCCCGTAACCTAGCGGTTCGGCAAAAGAGACCGATAGAATAAGTACTAGGCTTACAAAGAATAAGTCCTGGGGTCGATTTGCTCGACTAAAGGCGGTGCTCCAGCATGGCCACAGTCAATGACTGAAACAAGTAAAAGAGTAAAAGTGTAAATAATAAATATGACAGTTTAGAAGTTTCAAATTAAGGTTTTAAAGCATCTTACGATCGTTTCGCAGAAGTGCTGTCCCTCTAATGAAATCCTATATTGATAAGCATTTAGAAACAACTCTTCTGTTCTTCAGAGATATAAAATGTAAAATTTGTATAATTTATCGAATGGTAGTTTTTTTTTTTTTAAATATGAAGTAATATGGGAAAATGGTGTTTGCTTGAAATATAAATTAAAAATTTAAAATTACTGCTTTTGATTTTGGTAAATACATTTTAGTATGAGAGTTTTTAAATCCATATATGCTTCCTTCTAAGTCTTTCTATGGAAATCGCACACTTAATCCAGTGCTGTTTCCATTGATGGAAGCATTCCTGGAACTCGTTGTGTTTTGAGTGTTTTGTTTCTGCGTTGTCCTAATGGTTTCCAGTGGAGACACCTGGTCACATTTGTTTTCGATGTGATGATGCTGTGAATCAATCGTTGAAATCGACTCCGGTTAATTCATCGGTAATTTATTTCGTAGACAATGGAAGTCGATTCCAGCAGCTGAGCACGGAACGTAAAAAGCAGCAATTCTATCCGGTGATCTACCGACTCTTCCCTATTCAATCCGATGATGATGATGATGATGATGATGATGATGATGATGTTAATAACAACGCTGATGACAATGTCAGTGATGAAGAGAAGGAGAGGAAAGAGTAGGAGGAGGAGGAGGAGGAGGAGAAGGAGGAGGAGGAGGAAGGGGGATAGTTGTGATGGTGGTGATGACATGACGATAATGGAGATGACAACTACGACGACAATGCTGCTGCTGACGATGATGATGATGATGATGATGATGATGATGATGATGATGGCAGAAGTGGTGGTGATTACGACGATTGTAATAGTTTCTTTAATTTTAATGAATATCTCGTATATCTTTACGATAACGATTTAAGAATAATAGTAATAGTTTTTCCAAACGAGCCTCTCAGACAATTTTAATATCTTTGTCATGGGAAGTACAACTCTCAATGGCTTCTTGTACATCGATTATCAAAGGAAAAACAGTAAGTGACGATGGCCGCGGCGGCGGCGGCGGCGGCGGCGGCGGTGGTGGTGGTGGTGGTATATTGATAGAGTAAGAGAGAAAAAGAGAATATGTAAGCGATGATGATAAAGAAGAAAGCAAGAAATCAAGAAAGCATGAAAGAAAGAAAGAAAGAAGAAGAAGAAGAAGAAGAAGAAGAAGAAGAAGAAGAAGAAGAAGAAGAAGAAGAAGAAGAAGAAGAAGAAGAAGGAGGAGGAGGAGGAGGAGGAGGAGAAGAAGAAGAAGAAGAAGAAGAAGAAGAAGAAGAAGAAGAAGAAGAAGAAGAAATATAGAAGAAAATACTCAAAGACGTGGGTAGGGTGTTTTTCTCCTGTTTAACGGCGCATTTTTACGACAATTTCCACTACAGTGTTATATGGGACCGGAAGTTCAGTTTGAAACATCGCTGTCTTTCAGTAATTTAATATGTTTAAGTTAATATGTTTTTGTTCTTTTGTCTGTTGTTTTGTTGTCAACAGACAATAGCTGTTTTGTTTTGTTTTTTTTTTGTTTTTTGCAATGCCGATTCCTGTGATTTATAGCTTCAAGAAACGAGAGAAAGAGAAACGAGTATTAGGCTGTTTTAACAGAAGATATAATTACATGAAAATGTCTTCAAATAGTGTCATTAAGACTAAATGGCGTGTAGGTCATTCGAGTATTACTCCGTGAAAAGTACACAACTCACAACAGATGTTACGAATTGAGTAACTGAAGATATGACTGTATACAATATTTCTCGTTTTGTAGTATTATTTTCCAAATAATACAAAATATAATTTGTTTGGGATTGCTTCTCTTGGGACAAGACAAGAATTTTGAGAGACTCATAACAGTACCAGCACAATTTCCAGAAAATATCAAGGCGGCTAGCTGGCAGAAACGTTAGCACGCCGGGCGAAATGCTTAGCGGTATTTCGTCTGTCTTTACGTTCTGAGTTCAAACTTTGCTGAGATCGACTTTGCCTTTCATCCTTTCGGGGTCGATAAATGAAGTACCAGTTGCGTACTGGGCTCGATCTCATCGACTGGTCCCCTCCCCCCAAATTTCGGGCCTTGTGCCTAAAGAAGAAATGAATTTCCAGAAATTATCTACCATAAGCCGTGTCTCGAACGCGTGCGCTGTTACCTCCTAGAAAAAGGTAATCTACAGCTAACGGCTTGGCGATAACACCTGCTCACCAGCGCAATCTAAGCTGACGCGTGAATTTAGTGAATTAATTCCCAACCAATCAGTTATCTGCTATATGAACATACATGTTTAATAAGTAACAGTTTTGCCAGCATTGCTAGCCCTGCACAGGGAAGCTCATTTTGCTTAAAAAGTAATGATGCTTGCAAAATGTTAACAGGATCAGCTTCATACTGAAGTTATTGCTGACAGAACATTCCAATCTAAACGACTGTTATACAAGAATATATTCACAACCATTCAGTTAGCATTCCCATAAAAACACGTTAACTGCTGAATCATTACAACACTTCTGTATACAAACATGAACATTAATATACACATTCACTTGCATAAAAATAAACATGCATGTGTATGCATATTCACTTACGTATGAACACATGTACTTGTTTATACTGTATCATTTGCATGGACATAAATATGTACATATACAGATACATCCGCACACATATATGTGCATGTGCGTGTGCATGTGTGAGCAAGCGCATATAGAGATGCAGATATAGATACATAAATGCATATATGCGTACTCACAAACACATACGCACACATACATGAATATATGTACACATACACACACTCATAGACACAACTGTATATGTACACAACACACCGATTAGAAAAAAGCAGCGTTCACTTTAATATATTTGCTATGTTCTGTCATTGAGATTTGTCAGTCAAATTTTCGTAGTAAGTAGAAAGTATATGTGTGTGTGTGTGTGTGTGTGTGTGTGTGTGTGTGTGTGTGTGTGTGTGTGTGTGTGTGTGTGTGTGTGTACATACATACAATACACACACACACACACACACACACATAAACATATATCAGAAAAGAAGCACTCTCTGAAGAATAGAGCAGTAATTGTTACAACAGAAATTTATAGCTTGGACATAGAGTTACCCAAGGTTTCGCATCCACAAAGCCAAAGACTTGTGGACAGCTCGTCAGACACTATATAAGACAAAAACTTTAAGTTTCTACGTCGCGAACGTGAGGAAACGCTCAGAAATCGAGAAATACGTCTTAACAAGACAACGTTATTGAAGACGGGTTATCTCTCCTGAGACAACGGGGGGGGGGGGGAAGCCCTTATAGACCCAAAGAGGCCTAACCAGCAAAGGGGGAGATCCAATTTTCCAGTAAGTAGCGTTTGAAGTGGACACATTTAGAAAACACTTCTTTACGACTATTTCATGCGCCATGTTTCGTACAGTTCTTTAAAATTTCGGCTTTTTTATTAATATATGGGCCCGGATGATCATTTAATTTCCACCTGATATCACACGGGCTCCCTTGATGTATGTATGCTTAGTGCGAGTTTAGTGGGTTTCTATGGTTGAAATGCTTGCAAAATGTTAGGTATTGCGTTTGCAACTGTGAGATGTTGCTGCAGCGGAAACACTTGTAAGTCATTATAACGTGGTGTATATATCCATAAAATAAATACAAGTGTCCATACTTCTTATTATTATTGATATTTGAGATATATATATATATATATATATATATATATATATATATATAAACACATGCATACACAT
>NC_069000.1:16843335-16843830 GCF_001194135.2 Octopus bimaculoides
AATATATATATATATATATATATATATATATATATATATATAAACACATGCATACACATGTGTGAGTGTGTGTGCGTGTAAGTGCGTGTATACATTTATACACTTAATATATATGTATATATATATGCATATATATACATACATACATACATATATATATATATATATATATATATATACATACGTATGTATGTAGTGCGATCTAACTTTTAATTGTACAACAAATAACTAATGTTTAGAAGTTCGTGTATGTTCCTGAATACCCAAAGGGAAACTTTGAGGAGGACACCGAGATTTATTTGGTTGGGCAATACAGTCAATAGTTCGGTCATAGAGTACATATACAGAGCAAAAGAAAACAAGAAAGTTTGTTCATGAAATATTTAGTTACATGTTTAGTTAAGTATTTAGTAGCTAAATAAGTATAAATAAATAATATGAAGAAACTCTCCCCTATTGTTTTGCTACATACACATACACACACGCACATATATA
>NC_069000.1:16846508-16852065 GCF_001194135.2 Octopus bimaculoides
CCCGACCTATCTACCTACCCAGACATATCTACTACCCCGACCTATCTACCTACCCAGACATATCTACTACCCAGACCTATCTACCTACCCCGACCTATCTACCTACCCAGACATATCTACTACCCCGACCTATCTACCTACCCAGACCTATCTACCTACCCCGACCTATCTACCTACCCAGACCTATCTACCTACCCAGACCTATCTACCTACCCCGACTTATCTACCTATATACAAACAACTGATTCGCACATTACAACTACAATCTAAGCGCTGAACAGTAAAACTGTGCAAGACTTTTCTCAAGTTTAAAATGTGACGTTGTTTTCGTTATCTCCATTCCAACGATGGAGTTTTGCATCTCTGTAAGAAAGCAGCTTCTTCTTCAGAGGAAGAATTTAAATGATGAAATACAGAAGAGACATACATACATACATACATACATACATACACACACGCACACACACACGCGCGCGCGCGCGCATACACATACGCACACATTCACATACATACATTTGTTGTTGTTGGCACTCCGTCGCATACGACGTCGAGGTTTCCGGTTGATCCGATCAACGGAACAGCCCGCTCGTGAAATTAACGTGCAAGTGGCTGAGCACTCCACAGACACGTGTACCCTTAACGTAGTTCTCGGGGGATATTCAGCGTGACACAGTGTGACAAGGCTGACCCTTTGAATTACAGGCACAACAGAAACAGGAAGTAAGAGTGAGAGAAAGTTGTGGTGAAAGAGTACAGCAGGGTTCGCCACCATCCCCTGCTGGAGCCTCGTGGAGCTTTAGATGTTTTTGCTCAATAAACACTCACAACGCCCGGTCTGGGAATCGAAACAGCGATCCTATGACCGCGAGTCCGCTGCCCTAACCACTGGGCCATTGCGCCTCCACACATACATACATACATACATACACGCAAGGTGATTGTGACATCCTTATAAAGGATTGCCGTCTCCTTGTGTTTCAGTGTTGCCAGTATCGTTTTTAAGTTTCCGTCCATGACCTCTCAGATGACTGTTCAGTTTCGTTGCTTGGTAACTACGCGCTTCCAGTTGGTTAGCTCTGTACGCGTCGGCATGCTTCCGTTGCCATTGGACATTCAGTAGATGACAAATGACAAATGAAGTCAAGATAAAGAGATGTGTTTACGTCACTGGATTATAGCGATAAACGCTTGTACAACACGAATACCATTTTCTGAGAATCCGTGATTAGTTCCTAGTGACAGGCTGAAATGAGATAATCAGTAATTACATGAAATTACATCCTAGAAGGATGCTGCGGCAACAGCTAATGGGGTCCCTCACACCCGGTCGTTTTTATGATAATTAAGTCACCACTGATACCTTGTCAGATGCTACTGGTTCGGGTCAGATTAGACATTGGAGCAATAGTGGCTAAGAGGTGGTTCCACACTTCTCACCCACACACAAGGTGATTGAGAAATCACTTTAGGGTTTAAATAATAAAGAAAAAGATTTTATATTTCATTTTGTATTTTTCTATATAAATACATTCTTCACTATTTTGTTGCTAATAATTATGATATATATTTTGCTTTATTTAATTTTAGGAAAACAAAGATGACAACATATGTATTGCTCTAAACATTTTACGATATAAAGGTAATGCAGTTCAATTGTTATGGCATACTTTGAAAATTGCTGGGGAATAAAGCCGCTGTCTTAATATTCATTAATATTAGAAAACTCAGTCGCTGTTATTGTGTCCGCCGATGCACTTTCGCCTTAGAACTTAACGTTATGATAAGATTGTGCCGTTGCCTGTATCGCATAAACCATCTTGAAATCCTGTCACGTCGTTAGGATACTTCTTTTTAAGGTGATTGTACAAGAAAAGTGATTTCTCTTGAACTATCATCGAGCTTATGGGGATACGCTGATGGGTATATCGTTCAAGCCTGAGGGAAATAAGATGCTTCATTCCTTCGATGATTTTGCCTCTTTTCTTGATAATTACAGTGCTCTTCATCCCTGAAGTATCTTGAAACTACGTTCGCCTGACTTAAACCAAAAGCACACGCTACCGCCATCATATTTTCGCATTTTTCATGGCGTGTGATCATGGTCAGTTCATCCGTCAAAGAAATAGCATGGTTCTTAGGACCACCAAGACTAGATTTAGTAGTAGGCACTTTCTTGTGTGGGTGGGATGGGACGTGGTTTATTAAAGAAGCACATTCTTATACACAGTAAACATGACCACACGTTTAAACTTCCTAGTACGGACTACAATGGTACCTCGCGCTGGAATGCTGGAAGAATCGGTCGCAAAAGCCATGCAAATAACTGTTAACATGCCCTAACCACTAAGTCACACGCCTTCAAATATATATATATATATATATATATATATATATATATATATATATATATATATAAGATATGCATATATGTATATAAGATATGCATATATGTATATATACACATGTACACACACACATATAAGTATATATGATATGCATGTATGTATATATACACATGTACACACACATATATATATAATATGCATGTATGTATATATGTACACATACACACATAAATATATGTACGTTTGTGTGTGATTTGAGAAATACATACATGTGCATATAAGTATACACACACGTGGTACAAGATTAGTAGCATACTGAAGAAATTGTTTCAATAGGAAAAAGAGTTAGTTACAGACGTTATCGCTATCCACATATTGACTGATATACACTGGAAGCGGTCGACTGTAAGAGTGGGCGCGCTTAGAAGTCGATCAAGAGACTGCAAAAAGCACCGCTCCCTTTTATTAGTTTCATAGGATATTTGTGACGTAACTGTTTATTACTTCCTCTGATGTGGTTATGTAAAATATTATAGCTTAAATGGCGCGCATTGATTGAACCGATATCGGGCTGATTGCATGTGACATAGTGTGTGCATGCACATGAACCCAGGAACACACACGCATAGAGCAGCGCACGCACACACAAACACAAACTGTAGGCACGTAAGAGATTTGTCGCTATACGTTTGAACATTTCTTTATTTCGCCTCGTTTTGTCTCGTTCAGCATTTCGATGTTATATCTCGATTGTAGTCTTAGTCACGTAGGGAACGTCCATGCTCTGGCATGAGTCTCGTTCTATTTTCAATTGCTTCTGTTGTCTTTTATTTAATTTTAAGGTGATATATGTAACTGGACCTAGATCAGTGTTTTACGATTTATTGGGTTAGGTGCCAGTTAATAATTATGGCGGATTTGTGATATTTCACAATAAGAATAATAATAATGACAATTACAATTACAACAAACAAAATGCTTAACTGCTTTTCGCCCATCTTCACGTTCTGAGTTTAAAATCCGGTACACTGTACTTATTATGGTAGTTTTGACCTTAAGAGTCCATCATAGCGTTTATGGGTAGTAGTGCCCTTAATATAAATAAATATATTTAAAGGGAATAGTTATAATTTTTCCCTTTTTGAGGTTTTAACGCTGACTACTTGATAAATTCTTATAAAGATTTTATCCTATTTTTAAATTAAATATATATATATATACAGGTGTCCCCAAAATGTAAACACTTTAAATAATTGTAAAGTAGGTTTTTATTAAAATACATTTCATTTTCAAAATTTAATAGAATCTACAGACATTATTATAGTGTTTTGTCAACGCCAGTTTTCAAACTGACGTCCGTTTTGGTCCAGGCACTGCTGACAACGCGAAGCAATGGAATCGCAAACATCACGAAACAATTCTTTTGGCGTTTGCCTGCATTCACGTTCAATGGTTGCTCTCAAGTCAGTGACTGTTGAAGGTTTCATAGCATAGACTTTGTCTTTTAGGTATTCCCATAAAAACGTCTAGTGGTGTGAGGTCTGGTGAAAGCGGAGGGTATTCAATGAAACCCCTTCGTCCAATCCACCTGTTTGGCAAGGTAGTGTTGGGTTACTCCTATCTTGCTGGAAATAAAACGCCTCATCTTCTAAGTCTTCTCTAATGCTTGGCATGGCAGACTGTGGCAGCAAGTTCAAGTAAATGGGACCAGTTTATGTAGCATCAAAAAAGAACGGTCCAGTTAATCCTCTTGATGATAAGCCACACCGCACTATAACTCCTGTTAAAATTAACATGGTGTTCCACCATAACATGCGGATTCTCAGGTCCACAGTCGGTTCAATTGTGGCAGCTAATTGAACCAATCAATTTGAATGTGGCCTCATCACTCCACACAATCTTTGTTGGAAAGTGTGCATCTTCTACACATCATGCCAAGTACCACTTGCAATTCTGCACTCTTCGGTCTGGATCATCGTCATTAATAACATCGACTAATCTGAGAATGTAACTTTTCCATTGACAACGCTTCAAAATGCGTTGGACAGACGATTTTGAAATACCTACCTCACGCCTTGCTTGCCGCACAGATTTTCTTGGACTTAGCTGATACGTTTCCAGCGCTCCTTCTTGTTTTGTGGGGGGCTGTCGATTTTCGTGGTCTTCCGGAACGCTTTTCGTGGACATTCTGAACAGTTTCATCGGTTTCAAAGTTATCCCTAATTCGCGTGATGGGTAAGTCGCGTTAGTGGATCTGTTTGAAACTCCCTCCTAAACTATCTTTGCTCTTCAATGGCATTTTCACACTTCCAGTAGCATTTTGGAATGAGTTTCCTTTGTTCAAAGCTTAGTTTTACTGTCATCATTAATTCCAATGGGTTTAATCTGGAAAGAAAAAACATCAATTGAGTTATCAGCTGCTAAAGTGTGTATACATTTTTAGGGGTCACCCTATGTGTGTGTGTGTGTGTGTGTGTGTGTGTTTGTGTGTGTGTGTGTGTGTGTGTGTGCGCGTGTGTGTGTCTGTGTTTGTCTGTATGTGTGTATGAGTATATATGTATGTATGTATGTATGTACGTATGTATGTATGTATGCATGCATGTATAGACATACACACAGACAAATACATATATAAGTACTTCTACCCTGAATAGTTTCAACGAAACGAAAATTTCTTCTCCGTAAAGATGGCCTACTGCCTGTGTTGCAATCGTAAAACTACGATTGGTATCGCAAACGAAGATAATTCTGGCATAACCCTGTAATACTATCACTAAGTTACGAGACTCTGCAGTATATGAATTGCTTTCGTATCATTGATACAGTCTAGCCTTGCGATGAGAGAACAATTTGGAGTAAGTAAGCAAAAATAAACAAACAAATAAATTAATTAATAGATATAAATATCTAGGTGTGTTACTTTTACTGGTATCTGCTCTATACTCCGTTAGTTGAATCTTACCTATTCAGACCGCCACTACGTCTCTCAAATGTTAGTGATTATATAACGTACTCAACCACAGATTCAAAACACCGACGCCCCTCAAAGAGTAGAAGCAAACTGGCTCCTGAATATAGAAGCAGCAATGCTTCAGGTTCGCCTGTCTGCCTGCTTGCTTGCTTCTTTGCCTAGCTGTAAGCTAATATATAGTTATACACACACACACACACACACACACACACACACACACACACACACACACACACACACA
>NC_069000.1:16852086-16853531 GCF_001194135.2 Octopus bimaculoides
TGCACGCATACATAAATGACTAACTAAACCGGATAGGTAGCAAAAGCTTGCATTACTTAAATGTTATACATGCCTGGCACGCACGCACGCACGCACACACACACACACACACACACACACACACACACACGCCAACACACACGTATTGAATTAACATAGAAATACCACGGTATCCCATATATTACACTGCACTTTAGAGATATATTGCCGCTGAAACGGTCTTCAACTAAATTTGTCTTGCACTGTAGCAGCAGTATAAGTTATAATTCAGGTTCTGTTATAAAAGAAAAAAAAATATGAAGAACATAAAAGCAAAAACAACTCCAATCTAAAAATGCCTATTTGTGAATGAGCAAATATAAGTAAATGAAAAGTGATGAATAGATAAATAAAAAGAAGAACGAAGGAAAATATGTAAGAGAAAGAACGAAAGAGAGTGAAAAAGAAAATCTGTAAAGTGCAGAACGCCAGAAAAGAAGAAAATGGGAAGGAAACAAAGAATAAAAAGAAAAGAGACAAGAAAAGATGAAACAACACCAAGACATGAATAAAAATGGTCTGTGGGTGTTGTTGATAAGGCCCTCTTCCGGTGTGCTAGCATGCAACTTCCGCTTAAATTAGAAAAAAGTTCATAGTGTTGATGAGTTACATACAATGGCAAAGTTAAATAAATAGACTGTGCTTAGTGTTTTAATTTCTAACACGACTAAATATCATTGTGAGATCACATGTACCGTATTACAACTAAAGAGAAGACCTGCTGTGGTGGTGGGGTGGGGGGGTGAAACAAAGAACATTTCATATATGATCAGACAACAGAGAAGAAATTGTCATTTTGGGGAGGTTTTTGTGTGTTTGTTTGTTTTTTGTTTTTTTTTATTTTGTACGTTTATTTTTAATTTTTTGATTCCTGTATCTGTGACATTCGCAAATGAGACACATACACACATACACACACACACACACATACAAACATACATGCATTTAGTTATACAAACATGCACACTTACAAATGCACAGATATATGTATCATTCTAAGCTAGGACAAAAATATGAGTGTGTGTATGTGTGCGTCCGAGTGTATATGCGTGAGAGTGTATGCATTTGTATGTATGTGCTATATTTCGAAATGTTACACGTCCGCACAAACATACACACATGTACGCGCGTATATGTACATGTGTACATGTATATGTGTGTGTTTTGTGTGTGAGTGTGCGCATGTGTGTGCACACATACATTCATATATATATACATTGATGTACATACACACACACACACACACACACACATATATATATATATATATATATATATATATATATATACTAGCAGCTAAACCCGGTTTCACCCGGTCTGTTTGGATGATGTGGCTGTAATTGTTTTCGGTTAAGCATAATCTATAACAGCGTTTCTCGACCTTATCATTTCGTGTCCCCTGTTTT
>NC_069000.1:16854998-16855793 GCF_001194135.2 Octopus bimaculoides
AGTAGGCTTAATTTGGGTTGATTTGTTCGACTAAAGGCGGTGCTCCAGGATGGCCACAGTCAGATGACTGAAACAAATAAAAGAAAGAATATATATATGCATACATATTTCTGTGTGTGTGTGTGTGTGTGTGTGTGTGTGTGTGTGTGTGTCTGCGTGTGGGGGTGCGTATATGAGTAGTATATGTATAAGATATGAATTCGAGGAATCATGCGGCTATTGCAGTAAGCTCCTTTTACGGACTTAGCTGTCAGTCATCGTAGTAATTAACTACAAATTACTGTAATGTCAAATATTCGTGTAACCTGAAATGCGGAAAATCCAAGCGATAAAATTATTCTCTGACGACTATATCAAAAACATAAAATCAGGAGTTTTCAGAGTGGAGTATATATTTTCATTTGTTCAACCCACGTGACTTCCATAGGTTATATATATGTGCGTGTGTATATATATGTATGTATGTATGTATGTATGTTTACTAGTAGACTGCTATTGACGCGTTGGAGTACGGAAAACAGACGAAGCATATACATTAAGTATATGAGGTGAATGAAATTTACTATACGAGTGGTGTTTTTATTCCATTTCATCATGTCAAACTGTTAATCCGTACACATTTTCTTCTCTCTCCATTTTTCTTGTTCTCTTCCCATTTTTTTCCTTTGTCGAAGAGCTTAGGCTCAAAACATCAAAGTCTTCTCCTTCTTCCCGAGCATCAAACTAAGACACCTGCTTGTTGTTACCTCACCTTTCTTCGTCTTTTGTTTTCTGTAAACTTAAGCTATATATATA
>NC_069000.1:16858389-16861269 GCF_001194135.2 Octopus bimaculoides
TATATATATATTTAATAGAAATATCATTATTTCTAAATCTCTCAAGGAGAGTTATTCAGAAACAGTTCTTTAAAGTAAAGGCTATTTGCAACATAAAGTGGCTGTCCTAGAAGGGACGATGTTACTGTTGTTTAGCTCCAGGAAACATCGTTTCCAGCTGGCTATACGATACAATATTTGCGTCCTTATATTTTCGAACAAGGAGTTCAGCACTCGCATCCAGCGCAAAACAACATCTGTGGGCCGGTTTCTGAGTTTACCAACACAGAGTAGCTACTTGGCCTGTAACGATTCAAGTCTGTAGTAAACGGAACAGCAGAAACGCCGGTTAAAGAAGCTTATAGATCTGAAAAGGAAGACTTAATGTGATGCTGTTGTTGCTGTTGTTGCAGATGCTGCTGTTTAGCTCTAGATCAACCCTTATCTAGTAGACATGATAAAATACGTTCTAGCCATGACCATCTCGTTCATTTTTCAGACACAGCAATGTCTAGAACTAATCCATTTTATGTCCTGTTGTCTGTAAGATGGCACAATGAGATTTGGCGGAGATTGTGCTGCTATTTCTAGCTGGTATTTCTACATAAATGATCTAACGGTTGCTGTAAACAATAGACTGCGTGCATTTTCTTTCTAACCAGTTAGGTGGCCTTCTCTTTTTTTTTTTTTTGCTTGCTTGTTTGCTTGTTTGTACGTGCATGCGTCCATTTGTGTGTGTGTGTGTGTGTGTGTGTGTGTGTGTGTGTGTGTGTGTGTGTGTGTGTGTGTGTGTGTGTGTGTGTGTGTGTGTGTGTTTGCCTGCCTTGAAAGGGATTACAAGAGGAGTTCAGTCGGCTGATGCATAGTTATTTCAGAAGAGAGCATCCGTCCTAGCAGCAGTAGAATAGACAAAGTGAAAATACAACACTTCAGTGGGCAAATGGGTGTAATGCTTTATAGTGCGTGAACATTTACCAATCAGTTGGATGGCATTCTTTTCTTTATCTCATAGAGCCTTGAATGCTTGTATTATGTATAGTAGCAGCACTATTCCATATATGAAATCAGTCCGCTCATGCAGATCGTCATACTTGAGTTTTGCTGATAATCAGCAACTTATAAGGGACGAATTATTTTGGTGGGGCGAAGTTTGGAATCTTTGCGTGTATAGTAACAGCACCACCCTAGACATATCCTCTGTAATCTAAGATGGCGAATTAACAAAATCGTTAACGCATTGGACAAAATGATTAGCTGTGTTTGTACCAACGCATTCTGTTCTGCGTTCAAATATTGACAGTGTCTGTTTTGCCTTTACTTCTTCTGAGAGGGATGAAATAAAGTACCAGTCAAGTATGACTGGTTTGACGCAATTGCTTGTTGGTGTTGTTTGTAGTCGCTCATATTGCTGGATTGATTTTGTTGTTGTTATTTTTAGATAGTTTCCCGTATATTTTTAATGATGTTATTGTTGCTGCTGCTGTTTTCATTATTTCTTTTATATCTTTTAATGAAGAAGAAAGTTTGTGCCCTTACAGGGACTCCAACATTGATGGGAGGAAATAAGGACAGTTTCATCGAAGCCTGGCTCGAATGCTTGCAAAAGAGAATGAATCCGTTAAAGACACCCAGTACTCCAAGTAATGATGTTAAAACGGACAACGGGTTAAGTCTAGTACACAAATAATTAAGTACGAAATTCGAACTCAGAACATAAAGAGGGTTAACAAATACCGCAAGACGTCCTGTCTGACATTCTCAAGCTTCGGTCAGATAAACCGCCTTGAACTGATACCCCGAAAGAATGAAAGTCGAAGTTGATCGCGGCGGAATTTTAACTGAGGCTGTAGAGAGTCGGAATAAACAACTGAGACTTCCAGGGGATTTGATCTCAGAATGCCAAGAGTCGGAATAAATTTCAGAGAATCATGTTGTTGTTGTTGTTGTTGCTGTTGTTGTAAGGCATCGAATTTGAAGAATCGTTACCATGCCCGGTGAAATGCTTAGCGGTACTTAGTCCGTTTTAATGTTCAGAGTTTAAAATCCACCGAGGTCGACTTTGCGTTGCATCCTTTCGGAGACGATAAGACAAGTACTAATTGAGTCCTGGGGGTTATGTAATCAACTTACCTCCTCCCCCGAAACTACTGATCTTGTGCTAACATTTGAAATCATTATAGTTGTTGTTCTATCCCAGGTCATCATGTCCAAATAGACCTATGATGAAGGTCGCACAAGCCACAACTCTTCCAATATTTTCCAGATATTGTGTGTATTTTATCCAATGTTTTCCTTCGTTTTTAAGACGACAGGGAAGTAGTTTGAAGATTTGGTTGCTATTTAGGACAAGACAACATAGATTTTTTCTTCAAAGCAGCTGTTATTATTGTTAATGATACCGACGTATTTTCTAAATTTACTTTTGTCTGTGTCGTTCATGTTCAGCCTAAGATCAACCGTGACTGAATAAACTTACGAATGAAATGCATTTCAATCGCCACTGTTGAGGCCTTTCCCCTGACATTGTAGAGTAAGAACTGCATTATTTGATATGCTCTCGTTCTTTTTATGAAGATATGTAATTTGAAGGATATTTCGTTGCTAAATCTAGCAGGTTTAATCAACTCAGTACATGTTTCCGCGTTGACTGTATCTTTGTGTATCTTTATGCTGCTGGTAATGATACGACTACTAGAACTGCTACTCCTACTACTTCTAGAATTAGGTTAACTACAGTTCCATGTAGAATGGGATAGTCGCTATTTTGGTATAATGGTTATAGTCTGGAAATATTCTTCGCAACCATTACTTTTGTATAATACGTACGTGTAAGCTCATAAATACAAATACAACACATACATATTTAACATGTTCATATACACGAACATAAATATATATATA
>NC_069000.1:16861389-16864024 GCF_001194135.2 Octopus bimaculoides
ATATATATACATGCATACATTCTATATATATATATATATAATGCATATATGTATCTCTATCTATGTGTGTATATATGTATATATACATACACACAAACACACGCACACACATGTACGTAAATGTACATACATACATACATACATACATACATACATACATATACATATTAATGTTGAAATTAAGAAACACAGAAAATATATTGGCTAGGTATGCAAGAATATACCAACAGACATCTATACACGTGTGCATATGTGAGAGCATATGTGTTTGTATATGCGTGTGTATGTGTGTATGTGTATCGAGAGAGAGAGAGAGAGAGAGAGAGAGAGAGAGAGAGAGAGAGAGAGAGAGAGAGAGAGAGAGAGAGAGAGAGAGAGTGTGTGTGTGTGTGTGTGTGTGTGTGTGTGTGTGTGTGTTCATGCGTGCGTGTTTGCCTGAGTTTCATCTGTTAAACAATTTAATGTCGAAACATACGTTTTGTCTATAGGAATGTGTGGAATATGTTTTCTGAATTAACGCGAGAGGACAGATTGACTACGTTTTTGTTCGTACGTGTAGCCATCTTCAGAATGGAGATGTTGAAATAACAAACGATATATGATGGTAAATATAAGAGTGAATGACTGGGTAAATACACAAACGATCATGTTAATGTTAATTGGGTCGCTGTTGCAGTAAGTCGGATTTAGAGTTGGCTATTTGTATAGAGATAGGTTGTAGAAGCAGTTGTGTTATGGTTGAATATTTACGATTAGTTAGAGAATGGCTCAACAAGCAATTAGTAAAACGAAACGCTGTACTCTATCTATACATACATACGTATACGGACAAATTAATGGACAAATTAACGTACATACATATGGCAAGCATCTGAAACCTGTTGCCACACATATGGTCTTCCAGTAGCAACCTCTTCCAGCCAGGGATTGCCCACAGTCCCTAGCATCTTCACAAAAACGTCTGAATTGAGTCCAAGGCTTTCTTCAAAGATGTGGAGCTGCATGACGTCATCCTCACTGGAGACACAGCCTAAGACCATAATAGTTTGGGAGAACTTTGTTTTCATGATGTCACGCCTAACAACCATTACAGTGATCGCAGTGTATTGAGGAGCAGTAATGACGTCAGCATTTTAATGACCGGCGCCAATATTCATGATGCAGCTAAAACTTTTCCAATACTTAGATGGCTTCCAGTGCCTCATGTCAGCTAACTTTTTCTCAACAACTTTTGGATCTGGGTTAGAAACCAGTTCTTTCTCTATTGGCATGAAATCTTGAAACAGAACTGAATAATGACATAATACATAAAAAAAAAACACACTGGCACTCCGTCGCTTACGACGACGAGTGTTCCAGGTGATTCGATCAACGGATCAGCTTACTTGAGAAATTAACGTGCAAGTGGCTGAGCACTCCACAGACACGCCTAGCCTTAACGTAGTTCTCAGGAAGATTTAGCGTGATACAGGTACTAATCATTTTTACCAGCTGAGTGGACTGGAGCAACGCGAAATAAAGTGTCTTGCTTAAGAACACAATGTAGCGCCAGGAATCGAATACCCTAGCCGAATACCCTAGCCACTGAACCACGCGTTCCCACTCACATACGTACGTAAATACATACATACATACATACATACATACATACATACATACACACAAGTATAATTAATAATGCTCACAATACGAGAACTATTACTTCGTTCACGAAGATCAAAAAAAAGTCTTACCACAGGATTGATAAATGTTCAAACACTAATACCTTTCAACCACGAACTCACAGTTGCAGTTTCATCTCTCTGCTGCTTTAACATTACTGCGATGGACGCTGCTCCAATAAATTAACTCGTTGCATACCTTACCACTCAAGTTCATTCATCCTTCCGATCTTTCCTCTTCCTGTCACCATTGTTGTGTTTCACCATCCAGACAATTGACCTAAACACTTAACTCACTTCTTCCGTCCCAGAATATCCGCCCTCTCTCTCTCTCTCTATCTCTCTCTAACTCTCTCTCTCTCTCTCTCTCTCTCTCTCTCTCTCTCTCTCTCTCTCTCTCTCTCTCTTTCTCTCTCTCTCTCTCTCCAAGATCTCAAGATTTCCTAATCACACATACATTTTTCTCCTCGAAGTCACCGCCTACTACAGATGTACAAGTTGTACTTTCTCTCATTGTACTTTCTCTTATATTTTCTCTCATATAAATCGACTTCTTGTATTAAGACGGTTGGAGCAACGGGATATTTTGGGAAGGTTTGGCTGCTATTTCCAGCAGCTTGATCAAGGGATCCATCGCTGATTATTTAGTAGTAGTAGTAGTAGTAGTAGTAGTAGTAGTAGTAGTAGTAGTAGTAGTAGTAGTTACTTTTCCTCCAACACATCACTACAATTTCAGTTCTCCTACACATTCCTCACTCCCACTCTCACCTTCTTTCCTCTCCCCTTTTCCCCAACGCCTACCATCTTAACTTCATCACTCCCACTTCTCTTAACTTTTAGAGCTTCTTATGTTTCGTTCTATGTATGTATGTATGTATGCACGTATGTATGTATGTATGTATGTAAGTATGTATGTATGTAAGTATGTATGTATGTAAGTATGTATATATATATATATATATATATATATATAT
>NC_069000.1:16864616-16865411 GCF_001194135.2 Octopus bimaculoides
ATATATATAAATGGAGTCCCAACATATTACTTAGGCTGAGGATTTGGTGCTAAGACAACCAGCCCTGATGTCAGCGCGTATATGGATAGTATGCATGAACGTGTATAAGTGGGAATAAACGTATGAATGTGCCTATACGTATGTACATATATATATATATCAGGGTATGTATACATGTATGTAAATATGTATAACTGTATACATGTATGTAATCGTCTGTCTGTGAGCGCGCGTGTATATTTGTGTGACAGTCCTACAGATTGTAGATGATTGAGTATATATATATATGTATTTGTCTTACATATAAATATATATTTAAATATATGCTTGTATAAGTGTATGGGTGTCGTTTTTTTATATGAATGCTTGAGAGTAAGCGATGGCAAATAAGAGATTCAGAATATAAAGTTTCTAATTTACCTCTGAGCGAGCGTTTGCGCGTGTTAGTGAAAAATAGCACTTTTGTATATACATCACTTTATATGTATATGTGTATGTAACTCTAGGCATGAGTTGCTATGATGTATTTGTGTGAATGTATGCGTGTAAGTTTGAGTGTGTGTGTGTGTAACATTTTTTTCCTCCACCCTTTCAAATTTACTCTCGTGTTCACCACTACTAGCTGCCGTCATCACCGTCATATTCTTCATCCTAAAAATCTCTCTCATCAGCATCATAATCATCATCTTCAAATTTGTTGCTTAGCGACCTAATCTCCCCGAAACACCCCACTAAGATATATGCATATACATATATATATATATATATATATATACATACGTACATATATACATA
>NC_069000.1:16865985-16866449 GCF_001194135.2 Octopus bimaculoides
ACAGACATGCATATAGAAACAGATATACGTAAATATTTTAAACTTCTTAAAAACAACGGTCACATAAATGAATAAAGCAGTCGATGTCTGCATAGCTTAATATTCAACAAATTGTACATCTACACACATAAACATAATTTGTTGAATATGTTCTATATGTATGTATGAATGTATGCATGCATGCATGTATGTATGTATGCATGCATGTATGTATGTATGTATGTATGTATGTATTTAAGTATGTATGTATGTATGTATTTAAGTATGTATATATGTATGTATGTATGTATGTATGTATGTATGTATGTATGCATATGCATCTTCCAATTTATATATTTTCCTGTCTGGTTAGTTATCTGTATATCCATCTATCTGGCAATTCATCTATCGATCGGACTGTCTATCTATCTAGCTATCTCTATAAATCTTTTTTTTTTCTTTCTTTCTTTTTTTTTTTTTTTTTT
>NC_069000.1:16866459-16868248 GCF_001194135.2 Octopus bimaculoides
TTTTTTTTTTTTTTTTTTTTTTTACTCTAGATCGATCGATCGACCTATCAATCTGTTTGTCTGGATATCTGTCTACGCTCTTCACTCCTCTCTTTCTCTCTCCCCCCCCTCTCTCTCTCTCTGATTGTCCCTGTCTATCAACGAATTTTAGTCTTGTATGTTTGTTTATCTTACAATCTTGACAGTTAGTGTCTGTCTCTTTATATACTCCTTGTCTCTCACTTCTCCCATTCTATACTTACATACACACATGCACACAAACACACAAACACACAAACACATATATACATATATTTATGTGTGTGTGTGTGTGTGTGTGTGTGTGTGTGTGTGTGTGTGTGCGTGGTTGTGTTCTCTACCATTATTGCTCTTGCTGTACTAACCTCTCCCCTATGCTCTCTCACTCACTCTTTTTCTCTCCCTCTCTCCCTCTCTCCCTCTCTCTATCTATCTATCTATCTTTCCTTGCCATGAAATATCAGATTCCTTCAGTTTAGTCATCTTTCTTACTATCATCCTCCCCCTTCCCTTCCACCCTCTCCCCACTTATTTTCATCTCTGTCTTTCGCCTCTTTTCTTCTATCTCCGCCACCTCTCATCCATCACACATTTAAACCCTCTCTGTCTCACATTCTCTACCTCTTCCTCTCACTCTTCTATCCCCCCACCTCCCATTTTCCCATTGTACCACTCTCTCTCTCCTACTCCCTCTTTATTTCTTTCCATTTATCTCTTTCTCTTCGTCTTTCCTTTTTCTTCTTCTTTTTTTTTTCTTTTTCTTTTGCTCCTCGCAACTGATTATAAAACAACCTCCCCATTATAACACATTAACTCTCTCTCTCTCTCTCTCTCTCTCTCTCTCTCTCTCTCTCTCTCCATCACCAACTTCTATTAAACATTATCATCCCACCCACACCACACCACCACCACCACCAGCACCAACATCACTACAGCTGCTGCTACCCTGGCTGTTAATGCTGATATCGCTTCTGCTGCTGCTTCTGCTGCTTCTGCTGCTGCTGATGCTGTTGATGCGGGCGGACGTTCTCTCTCTTGTATAGCATCACCCACAACTTACGGACCGTAAGCGCTTCAGTGGAATCTCTTTTTACCAAAAAGTAGAGAAAAAAAACTTACAAAAAAAAGCACATCTCAAACACACACATACACATACACACACACGTAAGTGACCTTATCCGAAATACTAACCCTTTAAACTGGGATAGTTGTAGTAGTAATAAGAAAATTATTATTACTATCATTATTACTACTACTAATATTAACAATAAGTGGAAATTGCGAACAAGGATTTCTTAGTTCGGTCTAATTTATTTGTTTCGTTCTTGGAGATTTGATTTTTAACATCTGTATTCAAGTTGCTGTGCCATTCTGCTGTTGCACAGTGCTGAATTTTAGCTTCAGGTAAGACCCCCCTAATTACATTTAACACAGCATTGAAATAGGCGCACGCACACACACACACACACACACACACACACACACACACAAATGGCGGTGCCCCAGCATGGCCGCAGCTCAAGAGCTGAAACTAGATAAAATGAAAAAAAATTTAAATACACACGTATACACACACGCACACAGGATTTTAAGTACATTCACACAACACGCATATATACATTTACACACACACACACACACACATATATATTTATGTATGTATGTATATATATATACATATGTGTGATATGGATGTGCATACATATACTCAGATATCAAGATATAAAACATACATCAAAGGTCCATATGTATATCTATCTACCGAGCTATA
>NC_069000.1:16868258-16873167 GCF_001194135.2 Octopus bimaculoides
ATGTCTGAGAACATGTGTGTGTATTCAAAGATACACACACACACACAGACACAAACATACACACATGCATGTGCACAAGCTTTTACACATATTCACACCTATCTTGCTTTTTAACTACAGCTTCAGCTGAAGCCATGTGAAGTTCCAAAAAAAAAAAAGGGAGTAAAAGAGAACACGCACACACGCACACATCTATTAAAATCAAACACATATACACATACATACACACACATAGACATACACACAAATAAACATATGTACACTATACAAAACTTTACATTACATGCATTTAGTTGTCAATTCAAACTTCAGATAAAAGCTTGGTTCATAAACACGCACGCACACAGACACAGGCGCACACACAGACACACGCGCACACACAGACACACACGCACTCTGCACAGATATTCACTTTAAGCCGTTGCGCATTTATCTTGACAGATTCATATGCATACACTCATGGACATACATATTCTGCCCCAAGATATAAACCAGCACACACGCACAAAAAACACATCCCAAAACGATAGAAAGACACACATCACAAAACTCCACAGTCATTTATGTAGAGTTCTGCACTCCACTAAGCATAGGTACACTTACATATATACATACATGCATACATATATACATACATACATATATAAATACACACATACATACATACATACATACATATATAAATACATACATAAATCTATCTATCTAAGATACATACATACACACGCATACACACACGTCAAATCCCTCCATCTATACATACACACACATACATACACACACACACACATACATACATACATACATACATACATACATACATACATACATACATACATACATGTACATTCAGACACACGTACACACACCTTTACGTCCAACAGTTTTGCTTTAATCTTCAATTTTTGTTGTAAAATTCAAATATATTTTTCTTGTTGATTTTGGAAGTTGATTTCTCATGTTGATCATCAGTTGCTCACATGCATATACACACAACATGCATGTGGTATTTGTGTTCCCGTGGGCACATGAGTTCATGTATGTATGTATGTATGTATGTATGTATGTATGCATGTATGTATGCACGTATGCATGCGCGTTATGTATCGTTACATTTATCGAATTCTATTGTATATTTGTTGCACACTAATTCCTCTGTTGTTTTACAGCCGATTTTTCCATACACTAACTCACATACATACATACGTACATACATGCATGTACACATACACACACAATCACATATATATACACATATATAAATATATATATACATATATATATATATATATATATATATATACACACAAATATATATGTGTGTATGTGAGTGTGTATGTGTGTGCGTGTATGTGTGTGCATGTGTGTATGAACTTATAAAACTTTTTCCAATGCAACGTGCGGCACTCTCAATCTTCAAGTTACTAACCTGGCTACTTAAATATATTTGTGCATATATGCGTGTGTAAGCATCCGTATGTGCATGTGTGTGTGTATGAAACAGAGAGAGAGGGAGAGAGAGAGAGAGAGAGAGAGAGAGAGAGAGAGAGAGAGAGAGAGAGAGAGAGAGAGAGAGATGCTTAACATAGATTAAGAAAAAAATGTTACAATCCAGAGCACCCCAGCTTTCCCTCATTCAAATATAAAGTGCATCACATCGACCAATACACAGCAGTGATTAGAGGTTATTCTTGCTGTCTTCAGTAGTATCTCTGGTATTATGTTCTTACTATTTAACAACAGGTAGAACCTCTAACTCCTTTGGAATATGTCGTTCCACCCTTGTTCCTCCAGATGATTTACACACCTTGGACAACATTACTAAATGTTTTGTTTTCAAGTTGACTGGATGTGACTTAAGGAAGATTTGGTTACTAAACCTAGAAAGAAGGTCGAGCGTCCGCATCGAGACGCCCTTCGTTCTTAAGGTAAATGAGGAGATTGCTGTTATAAAAGTTTAGCTCTCGCAAAAGTCGAATTTCTGCGACAACCATTTTTTTACTTTTTCAGGTATAGCTCGGACTACAATATCTGATATGCCTTATTTTGTCTTTGAAAAAGTGCAGCTAAGATTTGAAGGAGATTTGTTTATAATTTCGCGCAAGTCTAGCGCCCACATAGAATTTGCGTCATGGTAGCTTTGGCCGCTATACTCAAAAGGCATAGTAGCAAAATTTCTAATAAACCACAACCTACAGTCTTAAAATAGGATGTGCTGGATAATGTGATCCTGAAGTCCTTGCGGACAGAAGAGAAACTGAATGATCTCGTATGGTATTCCTATGATCATAATTCCTCTCGATTAAGCCGAACCAGCGCTAAATGACAACAGCCCAACTATACAAACATTTCATCGAAGGTTCAAAGTTGTTGCTTAACTCTATGGCAACCCAAATTCAGCAGTAATATAATCCAAAGAAATTCAAAATTTGTTATTTCAGAGAGATTTAGTTGCTATTTCTCGAAGGTCAATAAACCACGTAGCGACCCACTTATTGTGCTGTTGCTACTGCTGCTGCAATTGTTGTTCTTGTTGTTGTTTAGCCATGGTCAGACTTGGTCCAATGGTCATGCAAGCATTAAGTGTACAAGCTCCTTTTACGAGTACCCCTGCTGTTTAATCTCAAGTCAAGCGAAATCCAGAAATATCTATGATAAAAAGATGTCCCAGCTACGACCATACCGACCTTTCTTCCAGACTTAATGTTGGCTTCTAATTTTGGCACAAGGCCAGTAATTTAGGAGGAGGGGGCTAGTCGATTAAATCGACTCAAGGCGCAACTGGTACTTGTTTTTATCGACCCCGAAACGATGAAAAGTAATGTCAATCTTAGTGAAATTCGATCTCACAAAGTAAAGACGGACGAAATGCCGCTAAGCATTTTGCCTGACATGCAGCGAACGATTCTGCCAGCTCGTAGAAGCTGATATAACCAAGCAAGATAATCTACAGATGTGTGTGCGTGTGTGTGTATACGCGTGTTTGTGCGCATGTGTGTGCATATTCATGTGTGTGTGTGTGTTTAATAGTTTTTAGTTAGAAGCTGGAGTATAACGCCAATAACCTCTGTCACAGCTTTTGGGAGGCTGGTTGGAGGAAGGAACGAAGTTATTGTCGGATCTGGCTTCAACATGCTTCAAACAGATTAATTCCAACTAAAGGCATCCATGTACCAGGTAGCGGCGGGGATAATGAACCGAGAAAGAGATGGAATAAACCTACCGCTCACAGTGTGTGTGTGTGTGTGTATGCGTGTGTGGGGGGGAAGCGTGCGTATGTACGTGCGTTCATGCATGTATGTGTGTGTGTGCGTATTTAAAGGAGTCTGAGACACCACCCAAAATGGCTGTCGCTTACTCAACACATTTCTAACACAGAGCCATATAGTTTAATCGCACGGCCCCTTGCATAAAGGGCTCTACTTAGATTTCTGTAGCATTATGTGCTAAGCGCGAACACACAGACACACACGTAATTTGTACCCTACATATATACACACACGTTTGAGTGTGTGTGTGTGTGTGTGTGTGTGGTGTGTGTATGTGTGTGTGTGTACGTGTGTGTGTGTGTGTGTGTGTGTGTGCGTGTGTGTGTGCGCGTGTTGTGCTCTTTTACCCTTTTCCCCGTCGGTTGTGACTATATTGAATATAAGTTTTATTAAGTCGGTGAGTCCAACAAAAACGGTTTTCTTGGACTTACTGCGCCAGTAAAACGTTCCACTCATTATTTATAGGTAGATAGATAGATAGATAGATAGATAGATAGATAGATAGATAGATAGATAGATCTCGTCCTTTATTTAACCTCTTTCTCGCTTCCTGTCTCTCCTTTTATATCAATGCATACATGCTCATGTGTGTGAGAGAGAGAGAGAGAGAGCCCGCGTGCGTGACTGTACAAGAATTATTGTTCAGTTACCTAACACTTCTTTCTCTCTTTCCTTTTTCTCTCTCCTGCTTTCTCTCTATATATGCCTAGAAAGAGAGGGAAAGGGAGGGGGGAGAGTGAGAGTAGAGAGTGAATAAGGGGGAGTGAGAGAGAACAGCGATAAAAGATGTAATCTTCTTGCGTTTTTCTTCGACTCCATGTTACCGCTTTTTCCACAATCGGTAACGTAAAACTTGGTGTAACGATGGTGTAAAATGACACTTTTAATTTCTGTTATTAATACTAATTAAGGCGGCAAGCTAGCAGGATCGTTAGCGTGTCGCACGAAATGCTTAGCGGCATTTCTCCCGGCTTTACGCTCTGAGTTCAAATGCCGCCAAAGTCGGGTTTACTTTTCGCCCTCTCGGAGTGATGTCAACGACTACCCTCCCTCCAAAACTTCAGACCGTGTGTCTACACTGGAAAAGGATTTCAGCTTCTAATTACAGTGATGTGTTGATAGAACCGTTAGACTATTTTGGCAAAAAGACAGAACATCAAACAAAATTGCCATGTGGTTTTATGGTCTTTGACGTTCCGAGTTCACATCCTACCTTTGTCATGTCTGCTTTTTATCTCCCATGGCTCTACAAAAGAAAGCATTAATAAAATACTAAATTCGAAATATTCTAGTTGACCATTCCTCTTTTTGCCTAAGTTACAAAGGTCATTGATAACCCTGCCTCATCTATTGAGAAATGTTCTTGTCCTATATACATACACATATATATACTTATATAAACGTATTCATGTGTGTGTGTGTGTGTGTGTGTGTGTGTGTGTGTGCATAAATGGAGAGTAGATAGACAGTCGACACCTGATGAAGGGTCGTTCTTTGTATTCTTTGTATTAATTGTTTTTTCCACTTTTTTCTCTCTTTATTTGTGTATTTAACTTATTTGTTTTCGTATTTCATGTTGTTTACTGTTGGTGGCATCTTGTACCTATCTTTGCATATTTATATATACACATATATATATA
>NC_069000.1:16873305-16880715 GCF_001194135.2 Octopus bimaculoides
ATATATATCTAGATAGATAGGTAGATAGATAGATAGATAGATAGATAGATAGATAGATAGATAGATAGATAGATAGATAGATAGATAGATAGATAGATATACATGCACACATGCACTCCCACTTCGGCAGCTCATTCAACCAATAAAAGCATACGCTCATGTTGATATTTACAGCGTTATTGTCAACTTGTTAATTAATTAATTAATTAATAATTTAATTAATTAATTGTTGATTAGTTCATCAAAGTACCGCACAGTTTGACTGAAACACAAACTGCATAGTTTTGTAGTGAATTTCTTAATCATGCAACCAAGCTTTTTCGTTAATTATTCGTTAATTATTGTCCGAATCACAAACACCCAACCCTAGTATTTTATCACTGGCTTTCATTTGCATTAAGTAGATGTAACAATCTCCTTGTTGAGCACAGCAAACTAACAAACCACCCATTGAACCAACAGTATTCCTCCTATCTGTAGCTGGGTTGTCCCTAATCATATGTCTCTTCACTGGAGATTTACATGTCAACTAGGGGGCTTCCTCGGCAGAGATGAGAAGCCTAATTAGTACAAAGAGGAAATTGCAAATACATGATAAACTACGAGAGCGTACATTTACTAACAATCTGACTTATAAAATTTAACAAATTGTTTGGTATTTAGTATTATGCTCTATTATTGTTTTTGGTATAATGCCGAGATTTTAGTGATTACGTCAGCAAGCAGTTTCAAATTTGCAGACGAGGAAAGAGTT
Source organism: Octopus bimaculoides (assembly GCF_001194135.2). Taxonomy (NCBI): domain Eukaryota; kingdom Metazoa; phylum Mollusca; class Cephalopoda; order Octopoda; family Octopodidae; genus Octopus; species Octopus bimaculoides. The sequence goes on from NC_069000.1 coordinate 16,874,060, forward strand.
TAGCAGCCCTACACTATAAACTCATTAGAGCTGGAAAAAATAGCAGTCCAAGACTTCCTCAAATCATTCTCTACCATAAAAAGTAAAATATGGAAAGTAACGTTGGATAAAGGTCCTGCCTCGAGTGGGCGCAATTGGAATATTTTTGATTTTAAGTATGCCCCAGCGACGGCTAACTGGCGGATTAAACAACCAACCGGGAGAAATCGTCCAACCTTAACTTGCTAAGCATATGAGGTGCAGTGATATTTACAATGTAACTCGTACGACAGCTGTCACTCAGGTGCCGACAAATATTTGACAATTTCAAAAGTCAACAAGCGTTGGATACTGAAATAGTATGTAGTAAACACCAAATGTTGGCACTGTTGTGCCTCTAAAGAGTATCTTGTACCGGCATAGGTTCCTATTCAATTCGGATCTTGTAACTTATAAAACCTGCCCACAGTCTACGACTTGAGAGTCCTCTGGATATTTTGAGTATATCTGCTAAAACTTTCATTACTCATACTTGCCGCTGACACTTTATAGAATGTAGGTTTTGATGTTCTGCCAGTTGTTGACTAGCAGTGGTCTATGAACACCTGGAAACATAGGAGATGTCAATCTCCTATCCTCAGTCTATGTTTAACTCAGAAAGTACGTTAAAGAAAATTGCTGTTAAAACGTGTCTAATAGGCATCGGCCACATACACACGTATGCACAATGTATGCATGCGTGCACGCACGCACACACACACACACACACACACGCACACACACACACACACACACACACACACACACACACACACACGTGCAGACACTGAAGCAACATTGGTTTATTCATACAAATACACGCAATTCACTTTCACAATCTGTTGAAGCATATGGCGCAATTGTTTTCCTTACTTAAACTGGCGCCATCTGGTGATATATATATTGTAAGTTAGCTGAAACATCACAGCACCGTATTAAAAAACTGCATTCTTGATGCAGTTGAGATTGCAAGCAACAGTTGCAAACTGGTAATATTGGGGTTATAATTATGGCGTAATTTGTCATGTTAGAATGCAGGTTAAGATGCAACATGACACATTAAGCTTCTAAAAGTAACATTCGGTTTCCATATGGTTTGCTATATTCAGCTACTCACCTCGGGTTTTGTGCGTAGTATGCTATGTTATGCACGCAGTAAAACATTAAATGCCAAGTATAAAAGATTATGTGTTCAGCAAAATAACGTGTGTAGTATAAAAGATAATGTATCCATTATTTATTGATTAAGTGCACAGTATAAGAGATTATATGTTCCTTATAATAGACTGAGTGAGCAGTATAATAGATCACTTGTTCTTTATAAATGCTTAAGCGAGCAGTATAAGAGATCACTTGTGCGGTATAATAGCTTAAATGTACTGTATAATTGATTGTGTGAGTTGTGTAAATAAGTTGAATGTGCAGCTAAACACTTCAAAATGCAGTTTGTTACAACAGGATAAACATGGTGCTACATTGGATTCACACATCTGAGTTCAATTCAAATACGATATTATAAAATGCTATAGCCTACATGCTGTGTAGGCTCTAGCTTCTAGCTTATGCGCGGAATAGGTTACATGTCTTACTCCATCCCAAGTTAAGTTGGGATGGAGTAAGACATGTTGTTGTTGTTGGCACTCCGTCGCTTACGACGTCGTGGGTTCCAGTTGATCCGATCAACGGAACAGCCTGCTCGTGAAATTAACGTGCAAGTGGCTGAGCACTCCACAGACACGTGTACCCTTAACGTAGTTCTTGGGGATATTCAGCGTGACACAATGTGACAAGGCTGACCCTTTTGCATTACAGGCACAACAGAAACAGGAAGTAAGAGTGAGAGAAAGTTGTGGTGAAAGAGTACAACAGGGGTCGCCACCAACCCCTGCCGGAACCTCGTGGAGCTTTAGGTGTTTTCGCTCAATAAACACTCACAACGCCCGGTCTGGGAATCGAAACCGCGATCCTATGACCGCGGGTCCGCTGCGCCTCCACAGTAAGACATGTAGCGTGTTTTATAATGAACATTTACATAAAAATTCGTACATATTGGCGGTGCTCCAGCATGACCACAGCCTTTGGGCTGAAACATATAAGAGCAATATAAAAGAAATAAAACAAATATCGTTATAGATTATACTAAAGTTAAGTTGTAATATAACTTCATAGGCTAATACTATTTTATATTTTAGTCTGTTATGGCGAAGCTGATATTCAGCTTGGAAAATTCTGCTGGTTGTTTCTTTTTTTAGAAAAGCCAAAGTTGACGGGAAGTTCTAGATGAGTTCTTGGTAGTGGAAGACGCGTACCCTAGTAGCTAGAATACTGAGGTCATGATCGTTAGGCTGTAGCTTCGATTCTTAGACCGGCGTTGCGTTGTTTATTCTTCAGCAAAACTTGTCATCCCACCTTGCTCCCGTCAATTCATGTGAAACTGAACAACAGCAGCGTTATTCCTGCTATAGATTAATGTCCTGTTCAGGGAGGGGTTCTAGTATTGACAATCACCAAAGTACCTCGAAAACTTGAATACACCCTGGTTTCACGAAGCTATAGAACTAGTGAATGAAGGGAGTGTTTATCAGGGAATTATTAGAAATAACGAGAACTAGACAGAAAGTGAATCGCAGGAGGTAGACATCTTGCTAGCTGAGAAGATTACTTTTGCAGGAAAGGTAGAATAGGAAGCAGTTGGCAAAAAACATGTCTGTGCATTTGTGGTGTGTTGGTGAAGGAAGTTTTAGACACACATTCGGATTAGAATTTTTATGTAATCTGAGATGTATTTGTGTTTGTGGTAGAAACGATTGTCCAAGATATTTTCTACAACATTCTAATGAAAGAGAAAGAAAGGAGATAAAACGAAGTTTTGGCAGCTCTTCGGGAGTGAAGATATTTTGGAACTAAAGAGAACACTTGTTTGAGATAAAGCTTTTGTTTATGTCATAATATATGACAGTGGCTTTGTCCCAAATATGTAAATTGCGTGCTTGCTTACGTTGTATCATTGGAGGTCTTCAACTATTCATGGTCAAAGTAGTTTCTTATTTATTTATTGCCCACAAGGGGCTAAACATAGAGGGGACAAACAAGGACAGACAAAGGGATTAAGTCGATTACATCGACCCCAGTGCGCAACTGGTACTTAATTTATCGACCCCGAAAGGATGAAAGGCAAGCTTGACCTCGGCGGAATTTGCACTCAGAACGTAACGGTAGACGAAATACCGCTAAGCATTTCGCCCGGCGTGCTAACGTTTCTGCCAGCTCAAAGTAGTTTCTGAGATGTACTTTCCGAGGATTTACTAATTATTTGATATTGCAGCTTAGAAGCATTAGCGTCGCTGGTTACATTTTTTCAATGTAACCGGTCACTACTTCAGTCGATTTCTGGCAGCGCAAAGAGACAAAGGAATGTCTCTAACTCAATATATACATTCGAAACATATACATACAAACATGAAAAATACATATAAACTGGCACTCCGTCGGTTACGACAAGGAGGAATCCAGTTGATCCGACCAACGGAACAGCCTGCTCGAGAAATTAACGTGCAACTATCTGAGCACTCCACAGACATGCGTACCCTTAACCTAGTTCTCGGGGAGAGCCAATCTGGCACAGAATGTGAAAAGCCTGAAAAATACACATATATATGCAAACAAGAATATATATATATACACATACACACGTGCATATATATATTTCTTATGACTACGTTACTTTTCATTTCTATACATGCTGTTTACTTTTAAGACTTGCCAACTGAAAAGAAAATGCTTTGCTGATGAGATCTAATAAGAATAAAACATACCCATTGCTTTAAAGACACGATGCACATAGAGCGGTTATCCGTAGTTGGTTTTCAGAAGACTCCCTTGAAGTACTTGACACCTCCTTCACTTTTGGAGTTGGCATCAACTGCTACAAAGTCAACTGTTCAATCCTCTCTAGAAGTAGAGATAATTTCAATAAATCAAAAGTTTATCTCGTATATTTATTTATTTATTGCTCACAGGGGGCTAAACAAGGACAGACAAATGGATTAAGTCGATTACATCGACCTCAGGACGTAACAGGTACTAACTTTTATATTGTAAGTTTTGGCTAATTTTTGACATGAGGTCATCACTAAATATCATCAAAGACCATGAGTCTAAGAGTATGCAGCACGGAGATCTATTCTGTATCTGATATTTTATTCTGACACAAAATTCGGTTTCCACATGTGGAGAGTATTCCACTAACAGCTGGCTTAGCTTGCAATCAGTATGCATTGTAACTGGTTTTAGCCTGCAGAATTGCATGCAATACACAGAAACTTCGCAATTTTTTAAATGCATTAAAAGTTAAAATTATGTTAACATGCAGTTTGTGTCTAATTACAAGTTAACATGAAATTATAATTTTATTTAAAGTTAGTTAATTAATATGCGATTTAGAAGCAATATATTGAAAGTTGCCATGCAGTTACAATGCAATTAAAAACAAGGAAACTTTCAACTAATATACAATATGTTGCATCTAAGAGAATGAAGATGCAATGTGCAATTGAATACCATATACTGCAGGTTTGTGAATGTATAATACTATAGACGGCTATCTAATGTACAACTATTTAATATACACATTAAGGTACAATGCAGTATATTGTAATGTAGTATACATATGTATTATAATTTAATTAGTTACAATAATGTTGATTAATTATAATAATGTTAATAATGTGAATATCTAACTTGGCAAATGGCGACACATTTTGGGGAGAAAACAATCAGTTGAATCGATCCCAGTATATATATATTATACTCTGGGAATGATCAAAGGTAAAGTTAGCCCCAGCAGAATTTGAACTAAAGATCACAAAATTCCACGCTCTATCAATTTCGCCTTTGCGCTGCTCTATTATGTCACGTTGTAGCTATGTTCATGATGTGACTAGACTGCAATTTAGCGTTCAGTGAGCGGTTAGACTTCAGATGAAATTGGAGAACTTGGATACTTTATATATCATATAAGACTGTAGTTTTACACTTTAGACTGCAAGAGAATATCACATCGATTGACTAATTAGACTGCACACTTCCTGAAGTGTGCAGTGTGACCTATTACTTAACAATTATGTTGAATGTTGACCCTTTAACGAGTAACTTCAATAGAACATTAAGGTAACAGTTTGATAGGTTGACTGTTAATCACTGAAGAATGCAATATAGCAGGCATATTAAAATGCAATGGTAGTGTAAAATTCATAAGCTGTGTGTTATGATGCAGTATGGCGTCAGTCATAGCTGAACATTTTAATTTATCATAGAAAAAATGAAATTGTAAGTTAACAGCAGTGCTGTAACACAGTAAGATTAACTCGTATAGTGTTGAATATCTATAATATTTTATGATTGAAAGTTATGATGTTGCTGCCTGACTAGAATTACAGTTGCAAGTTTCAGTGCTGCAAAGCAACTGAGATAGTGAATCACAGCATTTGTAACTGCAAGTTTCGATGATGCATGATATTTATGACAGCAAATATGTTACTTCACAACAAACGGGTCTATAAGTCACAGTGCAGCATAACATTTGAGACTGCAACTTAAACAGAACATTAGTTTGATATCTGAAACTGTAGAATATAAATGGTCTATTTTATTCTTAATAATGGTTGAATGCAAATATTCATACAAAACCAGAAACGTATTTTATAATTAATGAGTTTTGAAATAATGTAATGGTTAAGTGTATGCTTTGAGGACGCAAGTGAAATAACACAGTAGTTGCAGTAGTAGTAAGGAGACATGCAATGTAACAGTGTGTCGCTGCATCCGCCATTTGTTGGTGACTCCCTACTCCAGGAGGATGACACCTTTCCGCCACTCAGGCAACAACCCTCCAACCCATAGATCTGTTTGGGTAGTCATTGCTGGTGAGGGTTTTACGTGGTCAGAGTGCAAATCCTACCTCAACATCTTGTAGTCGCCTTTTACCACATGCAGAGGAAACGTTGGGTCTATTCTTTAATATGCCGATTCTCACTTTCCATTCACATTTTTAACCATTGCCATTATTTAGCACCTGGTTATTTCTGCTGATTGATCAAACATTTGATCAAAAGAATTCCATCTGTAATTTTCAGCTGTTTAGATATCTAAGATGTATCTAGCCTGTGATTTGCGGAAGCTTTGGTGACTAGTTCTAGTAAATTGAGTGACCTGCAAGAAGCAGTTTACAAGTTACGATCTTTTGTTGGCTTGTTTGTATTTTAGCCAACAAATAAGGTGATGGATTGGTACAAACGGCTGAGCAAAGTAAATATTTTGCATCACTTGGTTTCGCTTCTTATCATTTACAGATCAAATCGTACGGCGATCAACAAAGAAGAAAATACAAATTATATACAGGGAGTGATTCAGAAACCTAGATATGATTGCTTTCCTTCATAAGATCATGACACGCAGAAAATACAGCATTCAATAGCAAGTAAATAGCCTTACTTGACCGACGAAAAGTTTGGTAGAGGATATAAGCGAATGGGATAGGCTAACTTGGATGTAGCACTCTATTTGTTTACCGACTGACAAGAAGATAAAGAGAGGGAGAAAGAGCGAGAGAGAGAGAGAGAGAGAGAGAGAGAGAGAGA
>NC_069000.1:16880725-16882055 GCF_001194135.2 Octopus bimaculoides
AGAGAGAGAGAGAGAGAGAGAGAGAGAGAGAGAGAGAGGACTGTATGTTTTGTGAATCAGAGTTTGTTTCTGTTTGCTTGATCTTTTTTAGTGATTTGATTTGAAGGAAAAAGCTGTGCCTAGAATTCCCAGGACCCCAGGACGAGCAACATCGATCCATTCAACGGCTTCTTAGACACATACCGGTGGGAAGGGGTTCCTATTGAGAGATTGGTGAATGGGGTTCTCTTATCAATCGGATGGCAGTGCTTTGCTTGTTGCTAATTTTAGAGCATTTAAAAAAAAAAAGCTTGTGCGCTCAGTAGCTGCACCTCACCTGATATTGTTACTTCTCGTACTGCAAGGCAAAAATTTTTTCTTTACCACGTTGAGTTGAGCAGAATTTAAAGAACGAAAATAGGAGACCAATGATAGCCTTCTGCATAAGTCATCTCGGACTGCTTAGCTATATTACTCTCCATCTCTGTGTTGATTGCTCTATATTTTTGACATATGTATCAAGTATAATGCCATACGAACACACACATCTTCTTTCAGCTAGTTTGGTATATATATATATACCAGACTTTCTGAGAAACAGTCTAACATACTAAGGTGAACTGATGTCACCAATCCAATTAATAACATACAGTTGAGTAGAAAGATGCCAGCACAGTGAATCTTAAAGTCCAAAGAGAGAGGAAAGGAGCCTCTCTTACTTCAATAGTGGAGTCAATGTAGAAAGTCTTGTGGAGTCAATGTAGAAAGTCTTGTGGAGTCAATGTAGAAAGCCTTGTGGGAGCCAACGAGAGACTCTACGCGTAGGATCGACCAACTAGAAATATCAGACAAATTTACCTCAAAGAACACTCTTCTAGTTTAATAATATATGGTTGTTTGAGTAAATGCAGTCCTGGGTACACTGTCTGAAGAGAACCAAGTGATGGTTACGGATAGAATGCCTTACAACATCGGTCTGTTGCAACATGGTTCATTTGAAGCTAAACAGCATTTGCTTTTGAGTTTATTTATTTATTTATTTAATTTTTTGTTTCCGTTTCCTTTCTGGCAGGGAGTGGTCATGCTGTTGCATTTAGATTTAACCACTCTTTCAACCAATTTTATGCTCATATTCTATCGTCTGTACGTTAGAATGTGTGTGTGTGTGAAGTCGGATGAATGAGACGCGCCTAATAGAGGAATTCTCGAGTTTTCTGGTCGTACATCTGGACATCTTTAACAAGTTAGTAAATGTGAAACATTCTTCAGAGTTTTATTTTTAAAAATGTACGACAGAATTTAGGTTTTGGTGGTGGTTTTGGTGGTGGTTTTGGTGGTGGTGGTGGTGGTG
>NC_069000.1:16882362-16882802 GCF_001194135.2 Octopus bimaculoides
TGGTGGTGGAGGTGGTGGTGGTAGTGGTGGTGGTGGTGGTGGTGATGGATTATCGTATTCACAAGGGTGTCTGAAACCTAGCAAAACAATGGACTATATTTTAAAGAAAGGCCCTCTTGTGTTTGTGCGTGAGTCTTCTTGGTGAATGATTTCTCACTCTGTCTGTCTTCCTTTCTCAAAACACGCTCTTTCTTCCCTAATATGCGTGCGTTTATGTAAGAGGCCGTGAGTGTGTAGATATATACGTGTATAGTTACATCAGTACGCGAATGCATATGTGTGTGTATGTGTAAGCCTCAGGATCTGAAAATTTACGATTGAATACCTACATGAGAATGTGTAGGCGTGCGTGTGTGTGTGGGGGGGGGGTATGTGCTTAAGCTTGCATATGATGCGTATGTGTAAGTTTGCATTTGTCTGCTTTAATCTTTAATCTTTAA
>NC_069000.1:16886316-16887705 GCF_001194135.2 Octopus bimaculoides
ACTGAAGGCCAGACATTTACACAGAAGAGCAGGACACTTACTCAAACCGGCCATTGTTACATACAACAGGTGAACGTTGACATAGTAAGGTCTAACTTTAAGATAGTGGACTGAGCTTAATATACAAGGACTGATCTTTGATAGCATTTATATATAGAGAGAGAGATAAAACAGAACGGCTAATCTTAACATAGAAGTTGTGAATGTTAACAGAGAAGGGTCTGAATTTACAGCTGTCATAATGCGGAAGAGCAGTAGGTTTATTTTAAAACAGGAGCTAATATTGTACCTATACAGCGAAAAAAAATTACTTCTTTATTAGTTTCACAGTTGTTACCCAACAGCCCGCTGATTATAACAATGAACTCTCATTCTTCCTTACTTTTACAATTGAGACAAAATGAACTGGGCAGTTCTGTTAATTTAAAATGTGCCCATTACAGGGGTTGTGCTATGTATACATGCCGGATTCAATGAATGTGAGTATGTGGTTAAGAAGCTTGCTTTAGACTATGTGGTTTCGGGTTCAGTCTCACACTGAGCTGTATCTTGAGCCAGTGTCTTCTACTATAGCGCCAGGCCAATCAATGACTAATGAGTTAATTTGGTAGACACACTGTGTGGAAGGCCGTTATGAATATGTATGTGTGCGCACGTGTTGTGCGTACATATATAAACATATATATATATATATATATATATATATATGCACACACACACATATATACATATATGTATGTATATATATGTGTGTGTGTGATTGTGTGTGTGTGTGTTTGTATGTATGTATGTATGTATGTATGTATGTATGTATGTATGCGCGTGTGTGTCTTTGTTTTCGGCCCCACTACCGCTTCACAACCGCTGTTGGTCTGTTTACCTCCAAATAACTTAACGGTTCGGCAAAGGAGAGCAATAGGATAGTCCTAAACTTTAGAAAAATAAGCTCTGGAGTCGATTTGTTCGACTAAAACCTTTCAAGGCTGTGCCCCAGCATGGCCACAGTACAATGTCTGAAACAAGTAAAAGGTAGAAGGTGCATAGGGGTGTGCACGTGTATGAATGTATGTTATTATAATTAAATGGTTCAATGCTTCAGTTGTGTGGATACACATCAGTTGCCGGACGGACAGTATGAGGCATTGTATTTTTCAAATACATCATCACTTTACAATTATATTAAGTTCTCTCTTTCTTAGAGCCAGTATACGACATATGCGTACATGTGTGTGTATTTGTGTGTGTGTGTGTGTGTGTCTATGTGTGTATACATATATATGTATGTATACATATATGTATGTATGCATGTATGTATGTATGTATATATGTATATGTATATATATACATATATATATATATATATATATATATATATATATATATATATAT
>NC_069000.1:16888205-16893867 GCF_001194135.2 Octopus bimaculoides
TAAAAGGGTGTATACATAAATATACGTGAGTTCATATACACTAGGGTTCTACTTTAACTTCTGACATGACAAAAATAAGTCTTTCATTGTAACTCAGATTCGATGTCACACCGGAAGTATATTATATTCACATAGGATTCGTGTTGGTAAACAAGTGTCATTAGACCGGAAGTAGAGCTCTCAATGAAATCTTTTTCATCTACAGCTAATTAGCTAATTCTAAATAAAGTTTAACCCTTTTCTAAATATTTTTATACACGCACGTACGCTCGCACGCACACACACACACACACACACACACACACACACACACACACATGCACATTCGCGCGCGCGCATGAGCAAAATTTCTTGATACGGTCAGAATATCTGAAGAAAGATTTTCTTAAATTACGAATTACTAATTATATAAAATAATCTTTAAAAACATTATGAAGAAGCGGAATGACCCAAACGTTATGGAAGGAAGTGTTCGTACCGTGTTAAGCGCTTTTCTCTGTTTTCAGTATCCCTAGCGCTCGTATGATAAAGTAATACAGGGGGTTATTTTTTGTAGTGGTATTGACTATGTTCCAATTTAGTTTCAGATATTTTGAATTTTCCATTCGCACGAATGTCAAAATGTTCCCTAAATTGAACGTTTTTAAGAGATTAATGTTTGATTTCCTGTTTATAAGTACTTTAATGCGATATATTTTGGTCCCGTTTGGCAGCTATAATTTTTATTGCATTGTGGGCATGTAATGCAGTAAATGAGATTCTTTGGTTTGCAATTCGAATTTGCATTAACCTTCGATTCCTTTCTACTCTTGAATCTGCTTGGTTGTTCCCTCTTCAATTATTTCACGCATCCATAACATAGGTTATCGCGTTTTGTTACCTGCATCGTTTCGTCTTCCGATGTGAGATTTGCCGTGGTTAAGAGTCTTCTGAAATTTGTTTGTGACTGTCTTCGTTTGTTGATATCAGTCATAATTTAAGTGTCTACGAAGATCATTCGACCTACTAGTTTTATCAATTGAATTTCCATCAAATTACATCATACCCTCTTAGAAGGTGAATTGTATAGACTGGAATCACATATTCCCAAAGATATATTAGGATGATTATGACATAGTTGCATTTGATTATAGGTTTGATCGATCAATGCCGACCGGAAGCTAAGCAGCAACAATAATTTATGTTTATTACCTTTATGTATGCGTAAATATAAGTATTTGGCAATCGGTATTTGACACAAGCTATGTTAGGAAATTATGTAAGAAAAGCCCGCAATTAATTCAAAATAAGACGATATTTCTAATGTGCTCTAAGATAATATTAGGGTTTATTTCTGTAAAGGTTATGTTGTTAGGGTTTATACTTCTAGAGGCTATGTAAAGGATATGGGATTTTTCTCTTGTCATTAAAAGTATTTTCTTCATTTACATTAAATCTTCAGTAGAATAAAACAAAAGAAAATAAAGATATTGCAAAATTTGTCAAAACACTTTTTCACACTTTCTTAAATTTACAAAGATTTGTAATAACCTTAAATGATTTATAATAATCTATGATGGTTTGCAATGGCATATAATGACATTCAACGACCTGCAAAGACTTGTGATGACAGGTCACTTAACCTTTTAAGTAATAGCATCTCCAATAAACAGTACGGTTTCGTATAACGTAGTCTTGGATGAATCAGCTTCGCGTGGACTTATTTCTTCTCTAACTCCAACAGACCATCCAAGGTATACCACCCGCACTCAATATACACGTTTATATGAACTCGTTTCAAACTCACTTGTTTGGTTTTACTCACTCTGTTGCTATTGATAGGAGTTAAATGAAACAGGCCAGTTCAGATTTTATGTGTTAGTTATTTCAAAATTATGTGTTCTGTACAGAGACGCAACCCTAAGTCGGTGACAGGATAACAGCTCCTAACATTTTGTTTGGTAGTAGGCTAACTTCATCAGTCAGTCTTCCTGCATCCCGAACTTTATAAGAACAAATAAATGTATATGTGCCACCAAAGTTCACGTTGCTTCGGAAACTGGGATTTGAAGTGGAGTTGAAACAGAGCTGAGATAAATCTTCTCTTAGATAAAACACCTTTCCACCATAGATAATATTGGTTTCAAATTTTGGCACAAGGCCAGCAGTTTCGGGCCAGCAGCTCGCCGCATTTCTTTCATAAGTAATATTACTACATTATAAAGGAAGATGACTAGCAGAACTATTGGAACATAAAGGAAATAGCAAACGGCATTTAGATTAAATTCATCATTTTCTGAGTTCAAATCCTCCTGGCTCAACTTTACTTTTACTCTTTCCGTCAGGGTTGATAATATAATATAAGTTAACAAAATAATTTGTGGTATTTCTTTCGACTTTACGTTCAAATGTCTCCGCGGTCAACTTTGCTTTTCAGGGTCGATAAAATAAAGTACCAGTCAAGTTGATGTAATCAACATCACCTTCTCTCAGAATTGTTGGTCTTGTACTAAAATTAAAAATAATGCTTTTAATGGCTTGCTTTGGATAAAAGAAACAGTCTCGATAGCATTCTCAAGTCCTCTTATACCTGGAGAGAGAGCCGTAACTGACATTGTTCTGTGAACAACTACAAATTAACGGGTTTGAGAAAACCAATGAACTGAACAGAGAAGGAAGTACAAAAGATTGGCTTTATGACGACGAATGGCTAAACGTAGTGGCCGAGGCAAGGTCTAAGAGTGATGGACAGAATATGAGTGACGAAAGGAGCAAAGGCGTATGAATAGAGATGACTCGAATGGTGGTCAGAGCAACAAAGGCTGCTAAAGATGTAGTAACGTGACAGAGTAAGGAAATAGAATACCTGTGTGTAAAACGCTGTCTCTATATTCGTGTGCATGTGTGTGCGCATGCGTGCGTGTATGTGTGTGTGTAGTTTTTGTGTATATGTGTTTGTATGTCCAAGTTTATGAAAACATATGCGCTCATTTCTATGAATAAAGCACATGACTGTGTTTGTACTACGTCTGTATTCACATACGCATGTGTGTGTGTGTGTGTGTGTGTGTGTGTGTTTGCACGAATATCTCTGTCCACATTTCAGTTTATAATTTGCATGTGTTCATCTGTGTGTGTGTGTGCGTGTCTATACCTATTTTAATGTGTGCATTCAAACGTGAATGCGTGCGTATGTATATATGACTAACAGACATCTGTCCGTAAAATAAAATATATTGTAATGGTGGATGTCAGGTCATGTGATACACCCGCGTGGAAATAATGAATCAATAGAAGAATTATGGGTAATATAAACAGACAGGCTGATTCACAGACATACAGGAGTTCATGCACAGATATATGTAGGTAGTTACAAACAAATATATAGAAACACAAGCTGGCATCTAGAAACATACACACACACACGAAAACACATTCATGTGACGTACAATACAGCTAACCACAAATACACATACGCACACACACACACACACACACATACACACACACACTCACACACACACACACACACACTCACTCACACACTTACACACACCCAAAATTCACTGAGGTACACAGACAGCTGGCAAAAGAAATTTCAGACATAATAACTGTATGGGATAACATGGAAAGAGGTAGGGAAGAGTTGAGTTAATGCGGTCACGTGACTAATATTACCGGAAGCGACTCATGTAACCATTTTGTCGTTGCTGCTGCTGTTGATGTCGTCATCGTCGTCGTCGTCATCGTCATCGTCGCTGTTGTTGTCTTTGGTGTGATGGTGATGTTGAGACGAGGGCGGGGAGATGATGGGATGATTGCTTTTTATTATCGATTATATTTTTATTAGTTAATCGAAAGATGCCTTGCGGTATTTATGATGTGTGTTCAATTGTTGCCAAGGTCGGTTTCGCCTTTCAGCCTTCCGGAAGTCATTAAAATAAGTAGCCATTCTCAAAAGATGTAGTCTTGTAATCTATTTTTAGAATCTTTAGGCAATAATATCTCTATGATTTGAGAAAGAATTGGCCGCTACTTCTAGTAGGTCAAATGACCTAGTATAAAATCCCACGTTGCTACTTGTTGGTTCACCAGGGTCAGTCTTATTTGATCAGACTTATGATTAAAATGGTCCAACTAGAACTACCCCAGGTTTTTTTTTCTCAGACACAATATATCCAGGACTACATTACCCAATGTACACATCTTTTAAGAAATAGGGTGTGATTTGATAGAGATTTGGTTGCTATATCTAGCAAATTGTGAGTGATCATATAGACGCTGCTTTGTTATATGCTTGTCTGCTGCTGTTGTTGTTGTTGTCGTTCTTGTTGTTTTTGTTGTTTTTTTAGCCCTACGAAAAACTTGAATATGACCAAAGCAATTCCAACCATAACAATCCTATTTATTTTTAGAAACAATTCGGGCTACATTTGCTAATGTATTTTTCGTCTAAAACAGTAGGAGTTTCATTTGGGAAAGATTTGGCTGCTATTTCTTGCTGGTCTAATTATCATATACATGCAGGCTCTCTCAGGTTATTGTGTGTTTCACAGTGCTTGTCTCAGATTATGGTATCTGACATACTATTGAAGGCTAAAGAGACGTGGCAACTGTTTTGGTCTCTATGAGTTTTCTGGGTCTCTGAGGACTCCTCACAAAATCCAGCCATTGTGCCTATAATGGAGAGGATTATTATTATTATTATTATTATTATTATTATTATTATTATTATTATTATTATTGTTGTTGTTGTTATTCTGAAAGACTCTCGGATAGTTCTTAATTACCAGTTATTCTTTACTTGAAAGCAGGTAATAACAAATCTCCAATGGTTTCAAGTAGTACCTTTTCCTGTGACTCAAAGAGACAATACTCTCCTTAGAATGCGAGCTGTATCCAACAATGCTGTCTTCCGGATCACCTCGAGCCTGACAGCAACTCCAATATTCTTAATATGTTTTTCAAAGCCCTTCGAAACTGCTCCTAATGTTCCAATTCATTTCTCGGGATTACCCAGAAAGTGGCACTCCATTACAACCACATTCATTTCTTTCGTCTACCTTCTTTTAACAGTTGCTTGATGACGACTGGGCCCACGCTGCTCACTCGTGGGGCACCTGCCGGGCGAGAGACCTTCACAAGGTGTTCCAGCATCATCCACGCCGTTCTCATTTCTATTTTTACTTGACATTTCAGCACTCATGATGAGGGTTAGTGAATTTTAGGTTGCACAACCACCAGTACTTTTTGCCCCTGACAGGATATCCACCGTAAGATACAGGATTCCTGTAATCCTGGTTTAATCTTTGGAGTTTCCGTCTAGAAGGTGTGTTCAAGCGTTATGCGGTGAGCTGGTAGAATCGTTAGCACGCCGGGTGAAATGTTTAGCGGCATTTCGTCCGTCTTTACGTCCTGAGTTCGAATTCCGCCGAGGTCGACTTTGCCTTTCATTCTTTCGGGGTCGATAACTCAAGTACCAGTTACGCACTGAGGTCGATGAAATCGACTAGTATCTCCCCACCCCAAAAAAATTTCAGGCCATGTACATATGGTAGAAAGGATTATTATTATTATCATTATTATTATTATTATTATCATTATTATTATTATGATTATTATTATTATTATTATTATTATTATTATTATCATTATCCTTATTATTATTATCATTATTATCATT
>NC_069000.1:16894431-16896962 GCF_001194135.2 Octopus bimaculoides
GGTGGTGGTGGTGTTAAAGGTGGTGGTGGTGGTGGTGGTGAATCTTACTATTGTTATTATTAGCGCCATTACAATTGTAGCTGTTGCTATTGTTCCTGTTGTCTTTATTGTTGTATCTGTTGTATCTTCTGTAATTGTCGTTCTTGTGGTTGTTACAATTGTTATTGTTGTGTCTGTAGTTTAATTAAAATCCATCATCTGTCGACTATAAAATTGTGTGTGTCGGTTGTTTGAAACTACTGTTCCGGAACGGTAGTGTTTAATGGCTAAACAACTGATTTAACCACACTCTAATGTATCACAAAGCATATGGATTAATTTATCCTGCATATGTAAATATAAATACATGTGTTTATATCTATATATATTGTTATATAGATACATAGATAGATAGATAGATAGATAGATAGATAGATAGATAGATAGATAGATAGATAGATAGATAGATAGATAGATAGACAGACGTATAATTACACACACACACATATGTATATATATATTTGTTCCTCTGTTGTCTGTGATAAAATATTTCTTATGATTTTAGCCAACGCTGTCATACGGTATTGTCTTTACATAGCATATCTTTCGAGGATACATGCAAAACACAGCAGGGTATCAGCTGCATTAGTCAGTCACACTTATGCTGGGATTTCATTCTCAACTGAGTTATAGCTTTAATCATCCGGCAGGAGACAGCGTATAAACACACTGTTATAAAGACCTTAATTGATTGTGAACATATAACACCTCTTGAATTCATTCATAAAACTGATTGCTCATATGTGTGAACGATATACTGTGAACATATAAATACACACTCTATACAACGTATATACAAATGTTTATATGTGTGGTTTGCATACAAATGTTTATATGTGTAGTTTGCATTTAAGGATGTACGTAATATATATATATATATATATATATATTAGACAAAATGAGATTACAAATGAGATAACAAAGCTAAGGCTGTAAGTAGTTTTCAGGACATTTATAAGGATAAAGATATATAGTCTTACAGCTGTTTCCGGGAAACAGCTGCAAGACCATATCTATATCTTTTTCCTTATAAATGTCCTGAAAATTACTCACAACCTTGGCTTTGCTATCTCATTTTGTCTAATATAAACATATATATATATATATATGCTAATACAAGACCCACACTAGACTCCTCACTCGTATCACTATCGAACAAAGCGTTTAACTAAGGTATGTCCAAAGCACTTACTTATCGTTACCTGGCACTTTTTGGGTCTTGTAGATACCAATACTTCTCATATATATATATTAATGATAATAATAATCCTTGGATGGAATTTATAAATATCTTAATGCATCGTTACGTGCGTTTCCATAAGTTACATGTCTTCAGATGACAGTCCGTATTCCTGAGATGATTACTGTGTAGTCCGTAGTATCCGTGGGCATCAGGTAGACCATCTGCATGGATTCATTTCATCAGGCGATATAACATTAACAGATGTTAAACTGAGAGTTGGTTATCCTTTTGACCAGTGAGACGATTGATTGAGTTAGGTGGGTATTTCTGTGTGTATCTGGTGGGGAGAAGGGAAAGGTGATGGAAAGAAAGGGAGGAATAGTAGTTATTTGGGGTTGGAGCTGTGTGTGGTGATGTTGGACTTATTTTGTTATTCAGTCTGCAAATTCAGTCAGTAGTATATTCCTTACATTCACCACACGTACGTATCTTTGTATATGTTTTGTGGTTGCTCGTATAAGTTTATTTACGTCCCCGTAACATTAGCGGTTCGGCAAAAGTTTCCGATAGAATAAGTACAATACTTAAAAGATATTTACTGGAGCCAATTCGTTCAACAAACCCCGTCATTGCGGTGCTTCATCATGGCCGCAGCCTAACGGCCGAAACAAGGGGTGAGATAGAAAATATGGGCTTTTATAAGTGCGAGTTTATATTTATGTACGTTTATTTCTAGCCTATCGCTAAAATAAGCTTGGACGCATAAGCCTCAAAAGAGAGAAGATATAAGTCTGGTAACTGAAGAATAGCGATTCCGATGTAGATGAATCCTATACAGCTGAAGAACTGTCGGAACCACATATCTTCTCTTTATTTAGATAGTATAATAGCTCGAGGTGTTATAATGTTATAACCCCAGAATTGTTTTAGAACAAAGCAGGAAACATAAACACACATAAACTTTAATAATCTATAAGCAGTATATAGCGTTATGTATGTTGTTTTTTTTATTCTCCCTTGCATTAATTACCAAACTTCTGTTCAGTGTTGTATTGCAATGGTATGAAACAACAAACGAACAATACGATTATTACAGGCTCCCCCCTTCATTCAACCCCTTACATCATCCTACCCCTCATCATCATCATCATCATCATCATCATCATCATCATCCTGACTATCAACGTCCTCGTTGTCGTCGTCGCTGTTGTTGTTGTTGCCGTCGTCGTGGTCGTCATCAATTCATCTCCATCTTCATAGAAACCATCTCGACGTAGTCATCTTCACAACAGAAGAAGCCATAACTATC
>NC_069000.1:16898853-16906360 GCF_001194135.2 Octopus bimaculoides
GCATATGTATATACGTATATGTGCATGTAAGTACGTATACACCACTTTCCAATTCCTCTCTGCTTTATCAACATTGCAACAGAAGGCGATACAATATCTATCTACATTATTGACGATCATTTTTCTGTTCTATCATTGTTCTTCAGTCTCTAACACTCAGTCACACACGCACACGCACACACACACACACACATACGCACTTACACACACATTCACTCACACGCATAAGCACATGCACATACGTGCACATACGCACACAGTTTGCTCGTCTGTTTCATTCACGCTCTCTTTCTCTCTCTCTCTCACTCCCTCTATCACTTTCCCACTATCACTCTCTTTCTCTCTCTCTATCTATCTCTCCCTCTCTCGCCCCACCCCCTCACTCACTTTCTCCCCTTTCTCTCTCTCTCTCCCTCTTCGTTTATCTTTCTATCTATTTCTAGCTCACTAACTGTCCAGCAATAGTATAACTCAAGTTCCTTCCTCTTAGTTCCCACAATTTTTACTCTCCTCTCTCTCTTTCTCGCTCTCCTTCTCTCTCAGTAATTCTTATCGATATTTCCCCTCTCTCTGTATCTCTTATTTTCCTATTGTCTCCCCTTTTGCTCATCTCTTTCACGGTTACCGCTTACTTTCTATCTCTCTCTCTCTCTCTCTCTCTCTCTCTCGCTCTCAACTTTCAGCTTCCTTTTTTCATTCCTCTACATCACTGCCATTGCTACTAACAGGGTCTCTCCATGGTCGTTTAACATTGAAGAGATAGCAGTTAAATCTTCCTCATATTACAATCCGCCATCTTGAAAACGACAATGTTTTTCTAGATACACTTCACATACACACATACAGACACACACAGACACAAAGAGGAGTCGATCATGAATAGAATGCATTTTGGAGCTAAACAACAGCATCGACATATGAGGAAACCCCTACACGGATACCTTGTCCTGCTAGAAATAGCTGTGAAATATCACTCAAATCACATTCTTCCATCATAGAACAGAAAGATATTTTCAATAATGTAATGCTGGGTACAACGTGTATGTGAAAACAACGGTTGAGAACACCTTTGATCATAGATCAGTCCTGGCTCAAGATTGACCTGGGGTTAAAAGGCACTAACCAACCAATAACCAATTAGTTTCTATGTGTTTGCTTGATCTGCAAGAAATAGCAGTCAAATTTCCCTCAAATAATACATTACTTTTGTTGGAAATTAAATGACCTACTAGATAATGTAGTCCTTGATATCTCTAAAAGACAAAGTCACTACGAATTCATTCAACCCGCTAGAAAAGACAGCTAAAATTCCCTCAAATCATATTCCTTTGTCTTAAACATTTATTGTAGACCTTCTTACACTTAGCTCTATAGTATTCCTTTAATAAAAAGTGGTGGTCCCGGAATGCTTTTAATAAGTGGCGGTAAATCGGCAGAATCATCAGAGAGTTGACACAATATTTCACGGTATTCGTTCTGACTTTGTGTTCAAGGTTCAAATTCTGCTGGGGTCAACTTAACTTTCATACTTTTGGAGTCAACTATTGGAGTCGACGGTATTAAGTCCCTCAAAATTTCTGGGTTTGTGCCAAAATTAGAAAGAATTACAATTATCATTATTATTTGATGAAAACTCTCAACTTATTTTGCTGGGTATAATGGAAAGTATCACATGTTTACTAGTCATGCTTCAAGAACCCTGCGAATAATTCTTGTAGTTCTAAGCATTGTTGCTTCTTGTCGGTGTTCTATCTTTTCATTTGTACCAATATTTTTGGGTCATGTTAGAGGTTGATTGCCGATACTTCTAAGTGTGCCAATTACTATTAGTATCATGTCTACTCTCCTCATTGACCACAACCTTCGTATTTTCAGCTTCAAATCGTTGTAGTTGTTCAGTTTTTACTTTTTCTCTTTGATCTTCTTGTCACCGGAACATGTTACTTTGATTATTACGCAAATTCTTTCTTTTTTATTCACTACAACAATGTCCGGTTTCCAAATGGTGATTTGATTGACAAAAACTAAACAAAATCGTGCAAATTGCCGTGAATTTTAGTTGTATTCCTGATCAACGCCTCTCCTTCCACTTTCCTTGCAAAGGTTTTGCTTGACACCAGTATGAACGATACTTCTTTATTTCTTACACTGATACAGGAGATCTCAAGTAGGGTGGATATTGGAAATATAACACATTAAATCAACTTAGTATCTTGCAAGTTAGTTTCTGCTATAACATTACATAGTAACTGAATGATGTCAGCTGTCCCAGCCAACTAATGTAGACAGACAGATAGATAGATAGATAGATAGAAAGATAGATAGATAGATAGATAGATAGATAGATAGATAGATAGATAGAGGGAGGTAGGGAGGGAGGTCGAGAGGGACTGACGGATGAATGGTTGGATGGATGGGTACACACCGTATTTCTTGTTTCCTTTTTCTTCAAAACGTATATCTTTAAAATTTCCATACGTCGTTTAAGGTGAATGTTTCGTTTTCCATAATTCAATTTCAAACCACGGGAAGGGTTGTCTATGCTAAACCTACAATATGTTGTTACCGTAAAAATAGACAAAACAAATAAAAGACATTAAGTGCCCAACATAATCTCTATGTCACTAAACTTCTAATAAAACATCTTGATAGTCTATATAAAAGAGCCGAAACCTTGTTATTATTATTTTTGCTTTTCAAAATTTTCAAGACCTCATGAGTGGTTGTTACAGTGTTCGGGCTAAACTTGACAGGTTACTTGAAAAGAAATAAAATACAATATCTCATCCAAAAATAAAGTATTTTAAAAAAATCAAAAAAATATCGACTAGATTGTGGCCGAGAGGTGACAGTTTATTCAAAGTAACCGCCCTCAGCTTCCACCATAACCTCAAGACAGCTCAGGAATCTGGCGCCTGCGGTCGTTACTAACTCTCTGAGAAGATCATTGAACGCCTCCTTGATCTTAGCCACCAATGCCTTTCCAGGTTAATAATCTTTCCCAACCAAAAGAAGCCACCTTCATCAACACATTCTAAATTAAGCAAATATAAAATTTTCTTGAATAATTAAGCCAAATACAAGTATCTACAGATTTGTATAAATGATACAAATTTATTAATACTGTACTGCGCAAAGTATTAATCTGTACAAGTTACCAGTAAACTAATCTGCAGACCGCAGGAATTAGAAGTTCCTTCTCAAAAAGTTAGTGCTGACTTATAAGAGGGTCTAGATCATCAGTGTTCGGAAAGTTGATGTTTTATTACTGCATATAATAGATAATAGAGTCTATACTCTAATATATGTATGTATGTATGCATGTATGTATGTATGTATGCATTATGTATGTATGTATGTGTGTATATATATATATATGTATGTAGGTATGTATGTATATCAATATATATATTGTTATGTCTCAAGCTACTGCTATCTAGCACCTTCGGATGATCTCTACTCAACCGCTACACAACTGCTACTCGACTGCTACTCAACAGCTACTACGGCCAGACTACCTCTATTCATATGTCTTGGGAAATCCTACTTCTTCGCCTGGGGGCGTTGACACAACATATATATACATATATTTGTATATATATGTATGTATATATGTGTGTGTGTGTATATGTGTGTGTGTGTGTGTGTGTGTGTGTGTATTCAGTCCCCACCGCTGCTGGACAACCTGCGTTAGTGTGTTTACGTCCCCGTAAATCAAAGGTGGGCAAAAAAGACCGATAGAATAAGTACCAGGCCTTATATAAAATAAGTACTTAGGTGGATTTGTTCTGCTATAATTCTTCAAGCCGGTGCCCCAACATGGCGGCAGTCTAATGAGTGAAACAAGTAAAAGAATAAGAGACAGAAAGATAAAAGATATTACTGGTAATAGAGTAGCAGAGACTTTGCCTTTTTAACTACTGTCACTGTTCGCCGATCGAATCTTATCGATAACATGCAGAGATCAATTTGTTTTATGCACACAACTGACGTACATACTCTATGTACAGAATGAACACTACCTGTTTAGAAATTAGATGCTTTGTGCATACTTTTCTCAATATATCTTCAGATATATCTTTATGTAAATGTTACGGATTGCATTACAGCATTTTGACCCTGCGGCTGAACACTGTAGCTATTACGACGTCTGTTATATTAAGATATAAGAAAAGATGTGTTTTTTTCACTTTGTATACCAAAAAAGGCATACTTACATATATGTAAGAGTGCGTGTATGTGTTTGCATGTGAGAGAGAGAAAGGAAATGTATGTGTGTGTGTGTATGTGTAGACAAGTAGAGTGGATAAATATGCATATATATAGAGAGAGACAGATAGATACATACATACATACATCGATTGATAAACAGAGAGACAAATAGACAGGCATGTAGACAGACAGGCAGGTAGGCAGAGAGACAGTGACAAAAACATATTTACCAGAATATATGCAATTAGGTAAGGGTAGTTGACACAGAAAAGAGACTTAAGGTCATTTAAAGTAAAGTTAGACAATCAAAATGTCAATGCGCTTAGCCTAAGCAGTGTTCCAGAACATTCCTTTATGGTGGAAATAGGAAATAACATTGAATACAATAGGGAAAATTAACTTAAAATAGTAAAAAAAATATGGACTAAAATGTTACTATTTAGAAAATATTTCAGAAAATTAAAAACAAAAAATCAGAAATGTCAGAAATTTTTAGACAAAAAAAGATAATAAATATAAAAGTAACCTTAAATAATTACGAAAACATTTTGGGCATTCATATGTCTGTCTGTTTGTGTAAATATGAGTTCAGTTACATGGATACATTCATATGTCGAGGGAGGGTCATTATGCCGATAAAAATTTTAATAAACACGCACACTGGTTCAATACCACTTCTCTATTTCCCAGTTAACTATCCACTTGTTTGTTTAATGTGTTGATTGAACAAACAATCAGTTGTTAGTTTTTTTGTGCCAGAGTCTTTCCGTCGTGTGTGTGCGTGTGTGTGTGTGTGTGTGTGTGTGTGTGTGTGTGTGTGTGTGTGTTATGTATTCTAATTCTATGTATTCTAGCAGTACCAATAACCGGTTTTTAAAGCTCAATATATTTGTAATGTACGGGATAATGACCTCATGATGAAGCAATAAGAAGTTAGTCTGGGTGAAAATTCTTTACCGCAGAAACAGTTGTAAGCCAGTGAATGCCATTACGTAACTCCTATTATTTTGCTTTTTATGCATTTATTTATTTATATATACATACCCTGTATACGAAAGACGTACGCAATATTAGGTTACAACGGTCACAAGCTATCAAGCAAGATACTTGAGAAGCTGAATACCGTAGAGGGAGACCATTTCGTATCTCCTGATGTTCGATCAAAGTACTCTACATTTAAAGTGCATAATGTTATGGAGTGCACATGTGCAGTCACAGACACGCGCACACACATGTTCATGCTTTAACATATGTGCATGGCTGTGTGTATATATAGATACATACACACACGCGCATGCACACACGCACGCATATGCACACACACGCACACGCACATATAAATATATGAAACAGATACTGCGAGTTTTGTCTCGCGAGTCGAGTTTCACACCACTGCGATCTTCAGTCGAGAACTGACGTGGAACTAGAGTTGCAGTTACAGTTTCAATAAAAAAAAAAGAAGAAACTCTTCAACATATATGGAGCACTCCTCCAGCATTCGTCTGATTTAAACCTTGTGTGTGTGTGTGTGTGTGTGTGTACAGAATAATAATAGTAATAACAACAACAATAAAAACAAAACACACACATATAGTACTTAGAGTTTTACAGATAAAACACCTGTTGAAGATTACATGTCTACAGTCAGTGCTCCCTTACATGAGAGCTGTTCGTCCATGAATGTATCTCACTTCTACAAATTCAAGACCGTAATTAGTCTTAATCAATAAAAATCGTCCTAGCTAGCGCGTTGCGGATATTACTTCAGTCATTATGTACCAACCATTTCCTGAGCGATTGTATAGGTATCTTGTTATGAATAATATGAATAAATTCTCAACCAATTTTCAATAAATTTAACCTCTATATCACGTACTGAGTGCTTTTTTACTTTTGTGTATACATATATACACATATGCACACAACATACCAAACATATTTTCAACCTTAATGCTGAGGTATTTTGTAACATAGCCAAGTGTTGAAGTGGATTGATCTTCTCAAGCTGTTTAATTTTAGACGATAATACAGTTTTTTTTTCCGTTTGTTCTAAATAGACAATCTTTCTTAATCATTCGTGTTCTTTCATTACTTGCTTTACAGTCTCAATACGTACACAGGTTTTCAATTTAATGTTCATAATAACAATGTCGAATGATTTATTATTATTATTATTATTATTATTATTATTATTATTATTATTATTAAGAATTATTATTTGTTTTCGTAGAAAATATTATCATTGTTTTTATTGACGTTCTTCTTCTTCTTCTTCTTCTTATTATTATTATTATTATTATTATTATTATTATCATCATCATCATCATCATCATCATCATCATCATCATCATCATCGTCATCATCATCATCATCCCCATCATCATCATCACCATCATCATCGCCAACAGCAGCAGTATTATTTTAACTTATTCATCTTTTCTGATTGACTACAACTGATAATATTCATGGCTTCAATTATTCCGCCGAGGTCGGCTTTGTCATTCATCCTTTCCTTCCGGTATCGATAAAATAAAATACCAATCAAGTCCCGAGTTCGATTAAATCGACTACAGTATAGTCTTCTCTCAAAATGAGAATGGCTTATGTTTCAAACCACCACTACCACCACCACCACCACAACCACCACTACTACTACCAATACAACTAACACTACTACTACGACCACGACTTTTATTAGTACTACTACTACTACTACTACTACTATTATTATTGTTGTTTTTGTTTAAACATTTTTAGTGACGGATTAAATAACATATTGTTTTTTTTTTTTCTGACGCCATTCCTTTGAGTCCTAGATTAAAATTCCGCCATCAATATGATAATGATTTTGTTGTTGTTAATAATGATGGTGGTGGTGGCAGCAACACTACTGTTGCTGTTGTTGTTGTTGTTGTTGTTGTTGTTGTTGTTGATTATACTAGTGCTAAAGAACATAATTATTGCCTTTTATTCACCCAAAGATCAATAAATTAGGTTCCATGCATGCCCCCAGCCTCACCACTGTGTTGGCCTGTACTGTTGTATTGTAACAAACAAATATCTATGTATATGTATAAGACTAAAGAATGCTATGTATGAAACCACTGAGTGGTAGCTCGATTCAGTTTGGGGTTCTTTTTGTGTGGGGAAGATATCGGTATGTCTTGTTTGTTTCTTTTAATGAAATACCTATAGGTAGGGACATGGGTAAGTGTGTGTGTGCGTATATATATATATATATATATATATGTGTGTGTGTGTGTGTGTGTGTGTGTGTGTGTGTGTGTGTGTGTGT
>NC_069000.1:16907588-16911475 GCF_001194135.2 Octopus bimaculoides
ATTCGTCGACATTATCAGCTTCGAACACTGGTAATATCGGAGAGAACAGAGGGGAATACTTGTAATATATTTAAATTCCATTACAAGTATTGCGTTCATTTTTCTTTCACTTCTACATTCATACATTCAAACGTTTCAAATGTGAACACGTACTTGAATTCGTGTTGTATATTTAGTTCTCTTCATGGTGAAGGGATCTGCGTAAAACGCTTGTCCTAACAACGTTTCACATTACATCAAAATATTCTAGCATAGAAATATTTAGGATAGAAATATTTTCATACACAGAATTAATTCAATTTGTAAGATCCTATAATGTGATGCATAATTTCCCCCAGCTCACTAACTACATAATTTATGCCTCTGGGTCACATGTCTTCTATACTTGTTCTATCGACTGATTATTATAAGCAGTCTCTCTGACCAAGAGAGCATGCGCAGTCACAAACTACACCGTAGCTGATTGAAATCTAATTAGGACAAAATCACGTTCCTCCGATTGTCCGGACTGCGATCTTTTGATGGTCTCCCTAGAGATAATTAGATTACGGCTGGAAATATTTAATTAATTAAAAAGAGATAATATTCTGACGAGATAAACACTCACAATATCAATGTTGTGAACATTAATAAGCTGACAAGTTGGCAATGCTAATCTGTTAGACAACTTTAATTAATGTGCTGATTATATTATTATATGCTGTGAATATTAATGTGTTGGCATCATTATGATATCATCATTGATATCTTGCCAACATTATGATGTCAACATTAAGATGCCAAAATTAACAGTATTACGTCAAATTTATGTTACTGACATTAACATATATTGTCACATTAAAATGTTAACGGTAATGTATTGACATTAACATATTGTCAACATTAAAATGTTAATTGTAAGATGTCGACATTAACATATTGTCAGCGTTAAGTTGTGAATATTAAGGTGTCGGCATTAGAACGTTGACATCAAAGTAAAGTCAACATTGAAACGTCAACATTTTAAATAAAAACAAAAGATTTATCATTTCAGGTCTTCTACTTTCTATAATTTACATTCATTATGTTACAATCTCCGAAGGCTGTAGGTCAACTTAACTACTACAAGCCACGAATGCATGTACATATATATTCCCGAACTTGTGTAAATATGTATAGAATAATATATCAGTTGATTAATGTTACTATATGGTCTGGTTTACATATTATTTTATTATAGTATTTAAAAATATATTTTACAATGAAGCACTCAACTCGACTGTCAGTTAATGCATTTTGAAATCTAATGATTACTACGAATATATGAAAGCGCGCTAATTGAACTTTAAGTAAAAATGAAAGATATGTACTAATCTTTATTAACATTTAGTGGAACTTTTTTTCTTCGTTGGAACTGAGAACTGTCGTCTGCTCGTTTCGTGATGTTTATATTAGTGCATTTTCTACGTTCATATAAAATAATCACGTACTCCGGTTTGAATCCCACAACGCGGCATCTTGTATCGACCAACATCCTGTGAAGGAAATCGGGTAGACAGAAAAGGCGGGTGTCCGTAGAGTGGTTGTACCAAGTTTTGTGTGGTAAACCTAATCCGTTGCCTTTATATTCATGATAGGAATGTTTTCAGCAAGGGGCGAAATACCGCTAAGCATTTCGTCCAGCGTGCTAACAATTCTGCCAGTTCACCACCTAACTGTAGTTAAATTATAACAAACAAACAAAAAAAGATATTCCAACAACCATCTTTAACACCACAACAAACCATTAAAACTACCATTCCCTCTACGAGGGGTCGCTGAAAATTCCTGGCTTTGGGTAAAAGCTAATACAGGAGGATCAGTTGATCGTGATTTTATTCAACATATTCTCTTCTCAGATTCGCACACTTATTGCAGCGGTCCTTCAGTTTTTCTCTAAACCCTGTAAAAGAACTCGCAAGGTTCGGCCTCCAACCAGGCCTTAAAGCCAGGAACTTTTCAGCACCCACTTGTACAACACCATTACGAAATATTGGTTCCAAAGTTTGGCACAAGGCCAGCAATTTCGGGAAAGGGGACAAGTCGATTACATCGACTTTATTCAACCGGCACTTTGTCCGGCGTGATAAAGATTCAGCCAGCTCACCGCCTTGCTATTACGAAATAATACCATGATTGTAATTAACACCACTACCACCAGCATTACTACAACTGCTATTAATACCAGCTACACCACTATAGTTTATACCATCATCACCTCTATTACCGTTTTCACCAAACTGTGGAGGGGAAGGGGTGAGGGTGAAACATGTAAATTACCGCCCAAAAGCTATTTCTGATGTTTACAATGTCAACAAACACATATCTGTGTAAACACTGTGATGTGTGTTATTGCGTGTGTGTGTGTGTGTGTGTGTGTGTGTGTGTGAGTGTGTGTGTGTGTGTGTGTGACTGCGTGTCCATGTGTGTATGTGTGTGTGTACGTATATGTGTGCATGTGTCAATGAATGTATACTTGTATTAGTATATATATACACACACACACACACGCAGAGGGACAGACAGACAGACAGGAAGACAGACAGACAGACAGACAGACAGACAGACAGACATACAGACAGACAGACAGATAGATAGATAGATAGATAGATAGATAGATAGATAGATAGATAGATAGATAGATAGATTTGCGTTGGTAACGAATTGATAACAAGAAACATTTAGGAGTGAAAGGATTCAACACCGCTTGTAAAGACTTATCTATGTATGTGCATATATACTTGCATGCATTTATGGATGTATGAATGTATGTATGTATCTAATCAGTCGGTAGCCTTTGAAGAGATGCAGTTCAGGATATTCATGTTTGCAGCAACAACATTCTCCCAGATGTGACAAAAATAGTAAAACTATTGAGATCAATATCTCTTCAGAGTCTGTTGATATTGTTATTGTTACCAAATCCTAGGTCAAAAGTATGATCATAGAACTGACAATCAAAAACAACTTTTTTTTTGTCTTTCTCTCTTCAGGCATAGCATATATGGAACCTACTCTATTCAATGTCCTCCATTTCTTAAGATAGTATGGTGTGATTTGAGAGAAAAAAAAAAGGCTGTTTTTTCTAACAAGTAAAGAAAATAAAGACGACGTATATTGAGACGTGGCCAAATTGGCAGGGTCATTAGAAAGTCGAATGTAATACTTGTTAGCATTTGTTCCGGCGGTCTGAGGTCAAATCTCCCAGAGGCCAAATTTTTTTTTCATCCGCTTCGTAGTCAATAAATGAAATACCAGTCTAGTTTTCTCCCTCCTTGTTTTCTCTCTTCATGTCGGTGTCATCTATGAGAAAGAATTATTCATGTTACTGGCGTACCAATCCTTATATCACCAATTGTCGATACGAACAAGAATAAAATAATTCGACTGGGTTGTTAATGTTCAAGTCATGTTAGATTTAATCAACATAACATTTGCTTACATACTGAGCGGAATCATTTTTTTGCGGGTGGTGGGGTTGTATTTAATATTTGATTGCTATTACTAGATGGTCGGGCAACCACACAACGAAATTTTTGTTTGCCTAAATGACTGATAATTAACGCAGGCCAGCTTTCAGTCATCAAATAAAAAGTGGTCCAGCCGCGTGAACATCATGATTTTCTGTCGGTCGTAGAGAATCTACGACTAAATTATCTCTGGTTTTTTATAAAACAGGTGTAATATGGTGGGTGGTGAAGACTTGTCCGCTATGTCTAACAGGTTTCATACATTGTACACATTTTGCTTTTGGAGTTACTATGATACATTTGAGAGATGATTGTTCTGATTTTGCCTGAATGTATTTAGATATATATCTATGTGTATGTGCCTATGTTCATATGCAGGCTTGTGTGTGTGTGTGCGTG
>NC_069000.1:16911623-16916598 GCF_001194135.2 Octopus bimaculoides
GGGTGGGGGAATATAGTTTAGGATATTCAAAATAATTTTACATTTAATATATGTAAAATTATTTTGAATATCCTAAACTATATTTCGAAAGTGAAAGACAGTTATTGATACGTGTTTCGGACTCTTTTTGCCACATCAGTATAGCAGTGTCCTTTTCATCACAGAACAGATATAAACAATTTAACGTTTACTAAAAGAATTTAGGTGGAGGCACAGTGGCGCAGTAGCCCAGTGGTTAGGGCAGCGGACTTGCGGTCGGAAGATCGCGGTTTCGATTCCCAGACCGGGCGTTGTGTGTGTTTATTGAGCGAAAACACATAAAGCTCCACGAAGTTCCGGCAGGGGGTGGTGCCGACCCCTGTTGTACACTTTCTCTCACTCTTTCTTCCTTTTTCTTGAGTAACGCTGCGATGGACTGGCGTCCCGTCCAGCTGAGGGGAGCAGGTCCGCCATAGAAACCGGGAAACCGGGCCCATGAGCCTGGCTGGGCTTTAAAAGGGCGAAGAATAAATGAATCTAGCATATCTTTGGTCAATATTAATTTGCATAATTAGAACTAAAAACGGTTAAAAGAAAGTAACTCAAATGAGCCAGTGGCATGAATTTGTATAGCAAAAATAGACAGTGTGCTAAGTATACCCTCACGGGCAGAGAAGGGTGATTGTATGTATGCATGCATTTACGCATATATACGTATGTATATATGCACGTATGTATTCACGTATGAGCTCATGCAGTTGGTAAGTATGAATATATGTATGTGTGTGCGTAGCCTCTTGGTTACGTGTTCGGCCCAGGGTCACAAGGTCGTGGGTTCACTTCTTGAATCAGGTGTGGTGTCCTTGATCAAGGCAATTAATTTCATGTTACTCGAGTCTACTCAACAAAAATGAGTATTAACCGGGTGCCATTGTAGCACTCTCTGGTCACATTGTGACTGTTCTGTCATGTCAACGGTGAGCGGTCTAAAAAGTGTACATGTCTGCTTGCGATTACATAAGCACTTAAAAGAATTATTCAAAGTCTTGTACAAGTTACCAAGCCATACTAGTTCTAGAGTTAAGGCTTACTGAACTGTGCAGTACTGTGTTAAACAAATCCATCTATAAGGCATCGAAACTGTGATGATATCTTTTGGTCGATAACTTATGAGGGATGAGCGTGTCTATGTCCTTTGTGCGTTTTTCCTGTTTTCTGTATGTTACTTCGTCGTCCGACTGAGCCACATTTTACTTTGTATGTGCGTGCGCATGTGTGTGTGTGTGTGTGTGTGTGTGTGTGTGTGTGTGCGTGCGTATATGTTTAAAGATAGATTGATCGGATGGAAGGTTGGATGGCATATTAAACAGATAAATCGATCGGCAGCCAGATAGATAGATAGATAGACAGATAGACAGACAGAGATAGAGATACATACATACATACATACATACATGAAGAGAGACAGATAGACAGACTGACAGACAGACAGACAGAAACAGAGTGAGGGACAGATTGAAAGAGCGAGGGACAGAAAGAGAGAGAGAGATCTATTCTGTGGCTAGACAGCAATCTTGCTCTCATCAATGTTTGTTCACATATGAATAAAAGCCATTCCGTGTGATTTCATCGTCCATGGCGAATGTAGCGCCATTCTTGTGCATGCTGGGATTGTTTTACATTAGACATATATTCAATTGCCACTAAGAACAATCTACAACAACAACAACAACACTAACAACAACAACAACAACAACAACAACAACAACAACAACAACAACAACAACAGTATCGACTATAACAATGGCAACACGAACAATAACAACAATACCAAATACAACGGTAATTACTATTTCGAATGTTTTCAAATATAAAATATACTTCAAAGCTTTGTGCTTGTTTGTTTATATACAAACCAGACACACACACACACACACACACACACACACACACACACACACACACACACACACACACACACACACACACACACACACACACACACACACACACACACACACACACACACACACACACACACACACACACACACATACACACACACACACACGTACGTACATACATACATACATACATACATACATACAAGTAAACACACGCATATATATGTATGAATACAGGCATTCTGTATGTATATAAATATGTATGTATGTACCTGTATGTGTGTGTGCATGTATGTATGTATGTATGTATGTATGTATGTATGTATGTATGCATTAGACGTATCAGTGCATTGACTGATATATACATCGTCATATATAGTTCTGTAGACATGTGTGAAAATGCTTCAATTTTAATTTGCGTGACTAACTTATATTTTATATCTTATAATGCATTGCATGCATTATTTGTGAGTGAATATACGCACATGCAGACACGTCTATATCTATCTATCTATCTATCTATCTATCTATCTATCTATCTATCTATCTATCTATCTATCTATCTATCTATTTATCTATACACATACGAGTATAACTTTTATCTTTATCTTTCATCTTGTTTCGGCCATTTAGATTGCGGCCATGTTGCGGATTCGCTTTGAAGAGTTAGTCGAATAAATCGACTTATTTTAAAGTCTGGTACTTATTCTATCGGTCTTTTTGGTCGAACCGCTATGTAAGAGGAACGTAAACAAATCAACTTCGGTTGTCAAGCGGTAGCGGGGCACAAACTGAGATACGATGAGACACACATACATATATATATATATTTATATATATACACATATATACACATATATACACACACATACTCACACACACACACACACACACGCGCACACATATACACGATAGGCTTCTTTCAGTTTCTGTCTACCGAACCCAACAAGCCTTTAGTCGGCCCGAGAGAGAGCTATGTGGCTTGGAAGCAAATTTCTATTCACCCAACCACACCTGCTTATATACATATATATATATATACATATACATATGTGTGTGTGTGTGTGTGTGTGTGTGTGTGTGTGTGTGTGTACATATATGTACATACATATGTATATGGGTGTATGTCTGTGTTTGTATCTGTGTGAGGATAGCATAATTTATTGCATGATGTTGAAAACATTTTTGTATTCGACTGGTGCACCAATCTCCAAGAATAAAACCTAATGGATCGCAAGCGGTAACGATTAGATAGATAATTATCATAAACACTCATACACACACACATGCACAGACGTGTGTATATATGTATGGATATATGTATGTATGTGTGTGTGTGTTTGTATGTGTATGTATGCATGTATATATGTATGTATATGTGTGTGTGAGTGTGTGTAAGTATGTCATACATAACCATGTATAAGAAAATATACACAAATATTTGCGCCCATTTCTTTATGTTTTACACATATTTGTATAAGAAGTCACCACACACACAAACACTCACACACACACACACATACACATACACATATGTTGTGTGTGAGTGTGTATGTTAGTATTGCCGTTACATTCTGAGTTCAAATTCCGCCGAGGTCGACTTTGTCTTTCATCCTTTCGAGGTTGATTAAATAAGTACCAGTTACGCACTGGGGTCGATGTAATCGACTGAATTCTTTTGTCTGTCCTTGTTTGTCCCCTTTATGTTTAGCCCCTTGTGCGCAATAAAGATATATATATATATATATATATATATATATATATATATATATATATATATATATATATATATATATATGCATAAATATGGTGTGTGGATGCGCAGTGGCCCAGTGGTCGCAGGATCACGGTTTCGATTCCCAGACCGAGCGTTGTGAGTGTTTATTGAGCAAAAACACCTAAAGCTCCACGAGGCTCCGGCAGGGGGTGCTGGCGAATCCTGCTGTACTCTTTCAACACGATTTTCTCTCACTCTTTCTTACTGTTTCTGTTGTGCCTGTATTTCAAAGGGCCAGCCTTGTCACACTCTGTGTCATGCTGAATCTCCCCCAGAACTGCGTTAAGGGTACACGTGTCTGTGGAGTGCTCAGCCACTTGCACGTTAATTTCACGAGCAGGCTGTTCCGTTGATCGGATCAACTGGAACCCGTGTCGCTGTAACCGACAGAGTGCCACGTAATATAGTCCTATTTGCAACAAATCAAAATTGTGTTGCTAGGAATAACTGAGCGTAGCGAAACATCTTTTTCATAGCATAAAACCTTAGGTATTTTGTTACAAACAAGACACTCTACATAAAATAGTACTAACTCTGAAATGTATTGAAATGTATTACTCCGCTGTATGTTATATGTGTGTGCATAAGTTATTGTGTCTTACGAGGGTCATTATACCAAATTATATTTTTCCAATCGGTTAAATGTCTAACGGACTAACTGATTGAAAGTTTGTGCGTATATATATATATGTATATACACATGTATACATACGTACATACATACATACATACATACATACATACATACATACATACATACATAAGTGTGTGTGTTATTATGTACATGTTCATGTTACCGTGATAGATGAATCATACAAGTGCATTCGGGCTGGGACTATTTCTTTAGTCCGAGTTCATCTGACATTTAGTGAAATAAGTCCGCCATATTGTTACCGTCTGCCACTTATGTTTTAAATGGCGGGTGAGCAATTAACGTCGATGCCAATGAGATATTTGTGAAAAAGCAGTTTAGCTTTTGATGTGAAGTGAACGGAAAATGGAGAAAGAAGATAGAAGGAATGAAACAACATAGGAAATGAAAATAAAAACAAAGAATTACATCTTGATATTAGATTTAATGGCGGGATTTGGGAAATAGATTTGGGAAAATAGTGGTTTTTGTTTCATAATGCCACATATTCATCTGTTAGATGAAAAAATTAATATTTAATATAAACCACACGCACATCACTCTTCTGTCTCACTATCTTTCTGTCCCTATCTTTCTTTCTCTCTCAACTCTCTATCTATCTCTTTGCATATGTATATATGTATATATATATATATATATATATATATATATATATATATATAT
>NC_069000.1:16916778-16920487 GCF_001194135.2 Octopus bimaculoides
GAGAGAGAGAGAGAGAGAGAGAGAGAGAGAGAGAGAGAGGGAGAGAGATACACATACAAACGCTATATATATATGCTATATATATATGCATATATATATATATACTATTATGTATGTATGTATACATACATACATACATACATACATACATACATACACACTTATGTTTATAATAATCATTCTCACTTTGTATCTCGATAAAAATTCATGTATAATGATATACAAGCACGAATACATATGTATGTGTGTATATATGTGTGTGTGTATGTGTATGCATATATATACATACATGCATACACGCATGCACGCATACATACATATATAGATACATGCATACACACAAAAAAAAATCGTATTGAATTATTTGATAAAAGCTAAAGATTTATTTTAATGATAAACTATGTGCTGATTCGTTTTTGTTTATGATATTGATGCTGATGACGATAATGTTGATGAGAAAGATGATATGTAGATTCTGAATGGGTGTGTTTGGTTTTGTGTCGTTTATCTACAATGCATATCAAAGGATGGAACATCAGATTTCGGTAGATGAACCAGATATACTCGATACAATGGTAGTTTTGCTAATGGTTGTAGATACGATGGTGGCAGTGGTATTCGTAGTGATCGTAGTCGTAATTATGGTGGTATTTGTTGTTTAACTTCAAGTCAGCTCTGATTGAGCAGACTCGTGAGGAAAGACACTCCAGACATGCCCACCACTTTTTTTATTATTATTTTCTCCTGTGTGCAAGGAATCCAGGATTAAATTATTCGATATATTTTTTGTTTTTTTTTCAAAGAACCCCGTGCGTAATTTGAGGGACATTTGACAGTTATTTCTAGCCGGTCGAGTCAGTCTCCTTCGATGCCTTTATTTGAGATGGCGGCGGCAGTGGTAGTTTCGGTGTGTATGAATGTGAATGTGCGTGCGTGTGTACGTGTGCATGTGTTTTGACCTTCCGATATCACCATAAAACATCAACTGTAGTAGTAGTAGTAGTAGTAGTAGTAGTAGTAGTAGTAGTAGTAGTAGTAGTAGTAGTAGTAGTAGTAGTAGTGACGGGTGCAATGGTAAGTCTTTCCGACATTTACCCAATTCTTCAATGCTACAAAGATATTCTTCGTAGGAGAGCACTATGAACTCGTCTTCTGTTTATCGATCGCCCACAGGAAGATAAAATAGGAGTATTCGAACTTCGAACATAAAAAGTACCATCACTAAATACCGCAAAACATTTTTTTATATATATATATCGACACTCTAACTTCTAGTGAATGGGTTTCATCGATTCTATTGATACCCTATACGTTCCTGGTAGCTATTTTATCTAAATATATTACATATAGTTAACACTAACCTACATATTTTTTAACAAAATTCCCGAATCAAATATCTAGCAACTTTGAGACTGGAAGTGGTCCGGATTTCTAGATTCTCCGGGGTTTTTTTTCTTTTTTTTTTAAGGCAGCCTAAATATATGCTTGGAATATTGAAATATATTATGAAAAACAAAGAGCTAACTTGTATTTAACATATTCAAGTTAATAAACTTCTAAAACAGGAACTGTTTGATGTCTATTAATCTAGCATACTATATCATAAATGTGTTGCAAACAACTCGCACATGTAAGTGCTACCAGTCGAGAACTCCGCATACCGGAAACCAGCAAGTATATGGGGTCATCAGGAGAGAATGCGCGCCGTTTCGGGGCCTACCTCCCGACGAGATATATATACCTCTGTATATATATCATATATATATATTATGATGTTTGTAGGATGAAAATTTAACAAAGAAAAGTAAAGAACATGACTTTATTTAACAAATACAGGTACAAATTAATACACTGTAGAGTATGTTTAATCTTTATCAAAACTATTCTTAACACACCGTATGCAAGTTAACCAACTTCAAAAACAGGGTCTGTTTACTTAATAGAGTGTGCAATATACTGCACAATATTGCACAATATTGCACGTTATTTCTGGATTTCTGGGAGCCGGTTAAGAGGTCGGGTACTGTACAAATAGAATCCTTGAGTCATTGACTTTTAACGATTTATTCGTTTAAATCTATTTATTTTTCATGCCAATTCTTGTGTTTAGTCCCCCCCCCCACCCTTTTTTTTTATCACTACTTAGTCGCTTTTGCTGTCGGCTATGTTTCGTTAAGTAAGTCTGGAGTTTTCTACCGTAATTTCAGTCAAAAGCATTAGAACAATACTAGCCTCGGAACTGTTTTTCTGTCTTTCTAAATTTTTTGTCATGTTCGGTGCATTGAATCTATTAACTCTAGCATAACTACTTCATCGACCCTGGCACAATTTCAACTCGGAGCGTAACTAAACTAAATTATCCCAACGGAATTTTGTTCGTTATTCTGTTTCAGCCACTTCACCGCCATTGTAGTAGTAGTAGTAGTAGTAGTAGTAGTAGTAGTAGTAGTAGTAGTAGTAGTAGTAGTAGTAGTAGTAGTAGTCAAGCATCGGCATAAGGGTCAGATATTTGATGGGTCGGGAAAGAGTCGCTTTAATTAACCACAGTAATTTACCGAACCTGGAGAGATGAAAGGCAAATTTGACCCCGGCGGAATTTAATTCGAGAACGTAAAAGGGTGTAACTAAATACCACAAGGCCTTTGCCTGTTAATCTACCGATTATGTCAGTACACCACCCTCCTAGTAATAATTATAATAATAGTTTTACTAAGAGTATGTTTGTGTGTGTTTGTGTGTTTGTATGTGTATGTGTGTGCGTGCATAGATATACATATATATGTGTGTGCGCATTGATATACATATGTGTGTGTATGTATGTATGTAGTGAGAGAGAGAGAGAGAAGGGGAGACAGAGAGAGAAAGAGAGGCACATAATCTTAGGCAGTTAAACCTTTTTCAGCTAAGATATTCAATCACGATGAGTGCACCGCGATTCAACTGGTAGTCGGTGCTATAATTTTTATGTCTATGTGAATTAAGGAAAAAGAAAATATGGAATATTTAACGCATTTTTTACTCGCGGGACATTTAAATGTTTCGTTGACTATTCACATCGGCAAGGCCCAATTGAACAAAAAAAGGCATCTATGCGTCTATTCCCAAAACAATAGAGAAGTTGTTGACGCTATAAATAGTTGATACACAAATGAAACAGGTATACACAAAAGAACGAAATGGTCACTTTATATGTGGTCGTGATATAATCATTTCCAATTAAAGGTACAAGACCTGGGATTCGGAGGCGAAGGGCTGGTCGATTACATCGACCCAGTGCTCAACTGCTACTTATTTTATCGATGTCATTGAAATTTTAAGTCAGAATGTAAAGCCGGAAGTAATGTTGCTAAGCATGTTATCCGGCACGCTAACGATTCTGCCAGATGGCCGCCTTCGGGAAATAATAAATGAGAAAAATATTTCCTCAATACTCTACTGGGGAAAATAGACGTCGGGTCGCTTAACTTATATGCCAGAAGCTATACACTAAATAGATGCACTTTATCCTAGGCAGTACAATCTTAGTTCATCTAAGCGAGAAATTCAATCATTGAGAATGCACAACCACTCAACACGTTGCAGTTCCTATATATACATATATGTGTCTGTTTGCGCGTGCGTGTGCGTGTGCGTGTGTGGTAAGGCTTCAACAAGTAGAATAGCACTCGATCAGCTATATGTATATGTATATATATATATATATATATAT
>NC_069000.1:16921222-16923692 GCF_001194135.2 Octopus bimaculoides
TGTTGTTGTTATTATTAGGGCGGCGAGCTGGCAGAATCGTTAGCACGCCGGGCAAAATGCTTAGTGGCATATCGTCCGTCTTTGCGTTCTAAATTCAAATTCCACCGAGGTCGACTTTGTCTTTCATCCTTTCAGGATCGATTAATTAAGCACCAGTGAAACACTGTGGAGTTGATGTAATCGACTTGTTCCCCTCCCAACAAATCTCATGCCTTGTGCTTTTCGTAGAAAGGATCATTATTATCATAACTACTACTACTACTACTACTACTACTACTACTACTACTACTATCATTATTAAGACGATAAGCTGGCAGAATCGTATAAGCTGGCAGGTCGGGAAAAATGCTAGGCAGCGTTTCTGACGGCTCTTTACGTTCTGCATTCAAATTAAGCCGAAGTCTACTTTCCCTTTAATCTTTTCGGAGTCCAGGGGATAAAATACCAGTCAAGCACCGGTCAACGTAATCGATTTGCCCCACTTCCCCAACAATTGTTGGTCTTGTGCCAGAATTTCAAACCAGGTTTGCAGCCATGTTTGCTGGAACACTATCTTCAATGGTATTTCAATCAGCCATATCGATCCCAGGAATCTTTTTCGTTTGGTTCTTAATTTAACGATCAGTAATTAAGCTAAGTTACCCTCATTTACACAACACTGGATTTTACTGTGGCTACCATAATAACTATAGATATATAGATAGATAGATAGATAGATAGATAGATAGATAGATAGATAGATAGATAGATAGATAGATATGGGCGGGGGACGTAGGTATGTATGAATGTGTGTATGTGCGTGCACGAGTGTATGTCTGTGTGTATGTGTGTATGTGTGCTAAAGCGAGAGAGAGAGAGAGAGGGAGAAGAGATGTGTGTGTAAGTATGTTATCTCTACGTGTGATGATCAAATCCTTAGGAGAGAGAGCAGTTGAATATAGTAAGACAAGTAAGACAATATACTGGTGTATTGCGTCCAATATCCGACTTCCTCTGGTTAAGTTAATGTCAACATATTTAAGAAAATAAACATTGAAAAGCTAAATAAAAAAAAAAGAGGTGAAGAAAAACAAGAAACCAATATTAGTGAATGAGGATTATTGTTTCCATTTTTTCCAGTAAGTACGAGAAATAAATTTGTATATGTTTACGCCTCACTCTGACCTCATCATCGAAATAACCTTCACCACAGTTGCAAAAGCAGTGACGAATGAAACTCTAATTAAAATATGTAAATTGTTTAATTGTTGGTGTAGGAAAATACATGACTTGTGAAAAATTAAATAATCAAAAGACGCCATTTGTATAGTTACAAAATATATAGATAAGCTAGCGTTAACTCATTTAATGCATGAAGTAATAGAAAAACTAACAAGAAATGCGGCAAGAGCAGAAGTAGAAAGATAGCAGTCAATGATTACTAGCATTAATTTTATTTTACAACTAAACTGGGATGAAAAATCCTGCCATGTTTCAATATTGTTTTTACCTCATCAGCAAAAGAGAAACGTCCGTATGCTTGCCTAATTAATATGAGCAGATGTGAATTAATATGAGCAGATATGAATTAATATGAACAGATATGAATTAATGTGAACTGAGCCGGTGAGTGTTAATCTTCAACGGATATGGTTAGGGAAATATGATGTCACCATCTGACCATTGAAAATAGTTCTCCGAACGGTATTCTATCAGCTCTAATGGTCCCAAGGATAGTACTGTATAAATTTATTGAAGTTTCGTAAGTTAGTAGCTCTGGGTTGAAATCCTCCTCTGGGTGGTGGCTGGTGAAAAAATTTAGGCGGTGTCCTATTACAGCATACCAGGGTTATCGTTCTTGAATGTCTTCATGGAAGTGACATCGTTTAATAACAGTTTCTTATATAGGTCGATAATGTTTGGTTGGCGTTCGGATTACTTAACCAAGGCTGGCATGGTGGTA
This sequence comes from Octopus bimaculoides, assembly GCF_001194135.2. Classification (NCBI taxonomy): domain Eukaryota; kingdom Metazoa; phylum Mollusca; class Cephalopoda; order Octopoda; family Octopodidae; genus Octopus; species Octopus bimaculoides. The sequence continues at coordinate 16,923,165 of NC_069000.1, forward strand.
TGTTTGGATTGATCATTGTTGCCAAAATATAGCTACTGTTGCTTTAGTAGTTATTCTTGCTTCTGATCTTGCTGCTGTTATCGCTAGAGTTGTTATAGTTGTTCATCAGTACCAGGACAGCCTTCAGCTTTTGGGATGTCAATGCTTATATTTTTGTCATGGGTCTTTCCTTTTCCTTTTTCTGCAGATAGGGTGTGATTCAGGAGATTTGGTAGCCATTTTTAGCAGGCCGTGTGACCAAGTGTAGGATCCTTAGTTGGCTCAATGTTGCATCACTGTAGCCTAATATGCTGCTGCTGCTGCTACTACTACTACTGCTGCCTCTGTACTTGTTGCTGACAATGGCGATGACGGTGTTGGCGATGTTGATGGTGGTGTTGTTGGTGATGGTGAGGTTAAGGAAAAGAGTTATGCTGGCTTTGTTCCAATAATGTATCCGTCTTGTGTTTGTATGCGTGTGCGTATACACACACACACACACACACACACACACACACACATATATATATATATATATATATATATATA
>NC_069000.1:16923702-16925503 GCF_001194135.2 Octopus bimaculoides
TAAATGAGTATGTATGTATGTATGTATATATGTATGTATAACTATTATCGTTTACTAATATGTATGTGTATATAGAAGCATATATGTTTCTTTGCATGGGTTTGCATACATATGGTCAAATTATTTTCATCTAGTTGAATTAATATATACACTAATTCTTACACATCAGTATATATGTATATATACGCACACACACATGCACACACACAAACACACACACACACATGCACACACACACACACACACACAAATATAAATGAGTCATTATTCACGCTTTAAGTAATGAAGCTAATTTGTACTTAAACGTCAAGTGTAGTATTGTGTTTTTGGCAGCCATTGTTACTACTTGATATTGCGGCTAATGTTAGTGTTGTTGTTGTTGTTGTTATTGTTGTTCTTATTATTATTGTTGTTGATGTCAGAGTTGTTGATGATGAGCATGATGATGTTGGTAGTAATGGAAATCGCTTTTAATGCTATCGATGACGATGCTGGTGGTGGCGGTGGTTGTACTGGCGGTCGTGGTGGTACAGCTGTGGTTGTGCCAATTGTTTCTGTAACGATTTCATGGGGAGTCATTTTAATAAATAATTTTATTTATTTATTTTTCGCCCTTCTTACTGTTGATACTGTTGTTGCTGCTGTTTTTGTTTTTTGTTTTTTTGTTGTTTTTTTTTCCTTATTGTTGTACTGTTTCGTTTTCTTACCAGTTGTAATTGTTATTTCAGTTGTTGTTTCTGTTGTAAGTGATGTTGTGTTTGTTGTCGCTGATGCGGCTACTGCTTCTCCTATTGATAATGGTTATCATAGTGTTTATTTGTTCTTTTTTTTTTTTGTTTGGGGTGGGTTTGATTCTTGTTTGTTTTTGATTGAAGTACTTTTGTTGTGGTTTTGGTAGTGCTACTACTGCTGATAATAATCGTACTTGGATGCTAAGATTAACGGTGGTTGAAATGTCTTTGTGCTAGTAATGCTGTGTGTACGTCTGTGTGTGTCTGTGTCTGTGTTTTTGTCTGTGTCTGTGCGTGTGTGACGTCATTATAGTAAAGGTGAGGTAGTTCCTGTTCTTTTATATTGACTCTAGTGGAAAGTGCAGTGACAATAGCCTTTACACTCCGCCCAAACCGGTGAGACTGGTGCCATTAATGTCCCTCATGAACTTTTGTAAATCAACATCGGCGAGACAGACGTGATCAGGACGGAGCGTGTCCAGAAAAAACCTACGTTCTGGGAACCAAGAACTGGGTGTAATGATTCGTGCAAGGCCTGAGTGGTTGGATACAAGGGTTGCTGGAGTAGGGAGAAGAAACGAGGGTAGTCAAAAATTCTTGTTTAGAGATGGCAAAGGGCCAACTGTGTGGAGGAGAGGCCAGTAGAATATTAGTAGAAAGACAGAGAGCGAGAGAACAGCATATCTGTGGACCAGTAGCCGGAGTGTGTCTGTTAGTGACTTTATGCTAATCTGTGGAGGGACCGTTACTTGATGTAGTCCAGAATGTGCAGTAGCTTCAATGTCTAAGATATGGGAGCAAGATTGCTTTGGAGGTGTTACCTGAACCTTATCGAATGTCAATAATTACTCTTTACTTGTTTCAGTCATTTGACTGCGGCCATGCTGGAGCACCGCCTTTAGTCGAGAAAATCGCCCCTAGGACTTATTCTTCGTAAGCCTAGTACTTATACTATCGGTCTCTTTTTGCCGAACCGCTAAGTTACGAGGACGTTAACACACCAGCATCGGTTGTCAAGCGATGGTGGAGGGACAAACACAGACACACAAACACACATACATATATATATA
>NC_069000.1:16929730-16936293 GCF_001194135.2 Octopus bimaculoides
TATATACATATGTATAGTGAAAGAGAAAACTTTAAAATGAACGAGGAAACGTTAACGGAAAAGGACAAAGGAAAATAACCATAGAAATCTTCCCATAGGCCATGGAAACCAGACTGATTATAGTTTCCGCGCGTTTGAAGTCTCAAGACTTTAAATTCCGTGATACTACTACTTTGGCTATGTTAGTGATGTAGGAAATACTACTATCGTGATTGACAGGCAAGGATTAAAAGTGAAGGTGAACAACGTAGAAGTGAGACAGGAAACTACGGACAGACACAATGAATATGTGTGTATGTATGCTGTTGTCTGTAATCAGGAATAGCGGTGTAAATTACTACATTGTGTTGCGTAGCAGTACGTCATAGTGCAACTTAATTCAATAAACACTGATCGAGAAAATATATGTCAAACTATCGACAAAAAGCTCTAAAAGTACTGCTTTAACATGACTGTAGGCTCATGAATGAAGGCAGCAAAATATTCAAATATTATCTGAATAATAAATGTGATTATGTATATGTATGTTATGTAACTAAAGATATATATATATATATATGCATATATATATACTCATAGGCGTATGTATGCATGCTTTGTGCATGTACATCTGTAATTCGATCAAATTTAGATATTTTTGGAGGTCGAACAGAAAGCATGTTTATGTAAATATTTTAATGATAAGTATTTGAGGCGCCGGAATGTGTATTGTGCGATACAAATAAAATTATATCTTTTCAAACGCAGAATTGCCATTAAAACAACAGAGATACTGGGTAAATTGCCCTTACAAGGCGGAAAAGTTTGTCAGCAAACAGCCATTGGACTCGAACCCACATCCCAAAAGACACTGCCTGAACGCTTTACCATTAAGCTAAACTGCCCGCACCCAAATTCATCCGCCTATTTAGACGCTAAATAGCTTATTGAACAACTACATGGGTTCGATGTATATATATATAGATATATATATATATATAGATATATACGTATGTTGTGTGTGTGTGTGTGTGTGTGTGTATGTGTGTGTGTGTCTGTGTGTGCATGTATATCTATATATATATATATATATATGTATAATATACGTACACACACATATTCATATCCGGAAAACATGAATGCACGATAATGCGTATATACTCGACATAATAAACTGGACGTAAAATTTTCACTGGCGCAAATTTGGTTATATTTTAAAACTTGCATATATCATTCTTATAATAAATGCCCTTGTGCATTATATATTTGGTGTGTTCACTTTTAGTTTGTGTACTGCTAAAGTAAATATTAAACGGAGAAGTTCAATATTTACTTTAATAGTGTACAAATTAGCAATCTTTAACTGTACACAAATTTCTAGTTTCTTAGAATATTAGTTTTGTTCGAAATAAAGTGTATTGCATCACTGAAATATCTGCGTAAAATGGAATGTAGCTATTATTTACAATAAGGCTGAATGTACTTTGACATAGCATCAATTGATTAGTAAACATTCCTCCACATTTGATTTATTTATTGGAAATGTTTAAATATTTTTAATGTTTTGTTTGCTTCTATGAATTGAAAGTTCTTATTCGTGTTATACATTATTAATGTTAACAATCCGCAAATCCATAATACTAATAGTATTATGGATTTGCAGGCTGTATGTTTTCATAGTATTTAGAGATAAGTCAACCGTAGCTGTTTCTACGTTTGGAACTGTCAGGATCGTTAGCTCCTCGGACAAAAAGTATGCAGCATTTCCTCCGGCTCTTTACATCCGGAATTCAAATTCCGCCGAAGTTGACTTTGCGTTTGATCCTTGCGGAGCCAAAGAAATGAGTATCAGTCGAACACTGGGTCGATGTAATCGACTTACTCTTTCCCCCAAAATTGCTGGCCTATGCCATAATATGAAACTGCCATCATCATCATCATCATCATCATTATGATGATGATGATGATGGTGATTATTATTATTATTATTATTATTATTATTATTATTATTATTATTATTATTATTATTAAGGCGGCGAGCTGGTAGAATCGTTAGCACGCTGGACGAAATGCTTAGCGGTATTGCGCCCGACGCTACTTTCCGAGTTCAAATTCCGCGGTCGATTTTGCCTTTCATTCTTTCGGGGGTCGATAAATTAAGTACCAGTGAAACACTAGGGTCGATATAATCGACTAGTCCTATCCCCAAAAATTTCAGATCCTGTGCCAATAGTAGAAATTATTATTATTATTATTATTATTATTATTATTATTATTTCAATACATTTTCATGACCTACTTTCACTGCACATATCAGCGCAGTTCCATGTGCAGTTTTGGTGCATTGAAAGAATCTTTAGAGATTCAGAAGAAATGTAATTTCCTTGAACTAAGTTCCAAGTTCAAATCTCGCCGAGATCCACATTGCTTTTCATCTTTACAGTTTCGATAAAATAAACTGCAAGTTAGATACTGGTGTCAGTGCATTCCTTTCTTCGTGACGATGTCGTTCAAAATCTATATTCAATTAAATAAACTATACCTTCTCCTCGGACTTTCTAACCTTGTACCAAAATTTAGAAATCATTGATTAAATTATATTTAATCATTCTTAAAAATCAATATTCCAAAAACTTCTGACGTCAATATGACTCAAGATTGAATTCCAGTAATTCTATAGCTGTTTGGGAGATTCTTAACAGAATAACAGAATGGCCCAATGACACTCTCAGAATATAGCAATATGTTTCAGCATACGGTTGTTTTGCATCAAGAAACTTGCAAAATAAATTCTACGCACCCAATGCGCCCGCGCTCGCACACACACACACACACACACACACACACACACACACACGCACTCTCTCTCTCTCTCTCTCTCTCTCTCTCTCTCTCTATCTATCTATCTATCTATCTATCTCTCTATCTCTCTCTCTCATTCTCTCTCTCATACACACACACACACAAACGCACAAACTGCATACATACGTACGTAATGCATATGCATGTATGTATGTGTGTGTGTGTGTGTACGTGAGTATGTATGTGTATATATGTGTGTGAGTGTGTGTAGGGGTGTATACATGTGTAGAAGCACATAGTCATGAGATTATGCTTTAAAATATTTCTACCGTTAAATTAAGAGAACCCAGTACCTCGAATAGAGCATACTTTTTATGTACATTAGCTTAGATCACTTTATATGTCATCACTCGGAATTTCCTGCTTTCGGGCGATCCTCACATGCACGTGCTCAGAGATGGGAGATGCAGTGATGTCATTCTTCCAGATACAATAATTAGAATAACAAACTGAACAACAGAGGCAATTTGTCTTTCGACCTAACGAAATTTCAGAATCCTTCTATGTACCATTTCTTAAATATAGAGCAATTACTTGGACAGGCGACAGAAAGAATGTTCTATAGCTCTGCACACCAATACAGCTTTTGACTGTCAAGGCACTGACTCTGCATGAATTGAAATCCAAGAGTTTGTACGGCAAATTGCTCTTAAGCTACATTTATGGCAGATCTATCATGGTCATTCTTTCTGTTTGATCCCTTGACCTTTTAGTCACTAACACAATCTTGCAGGTGATAAAACTTGACCTGCTTCTCTTCTTAGTTCTCCGAGATGATCTATGCTCATAAAATAGAAGTGTGCTTCTACACCAATGATTCCAAGGTGAATACGTCTTAAACAGAAACAAAATACAGCTTAAACAGAAACCATGGAACTTGAAAGCCTTGACAAATTACTGGAATACGATATTTAAGACATTAAGGGGCAAAGCAATCATTTTCTCATCGAAAAAATAGACTATCGAAGCTTCAGTTTCATTTTGAGCTTCGTAAGGTAACTAAGAAAAAGAAGCTTGAGATTTTATGCGTGATCGTAAACAGCGATCAAGTATAAACTAAAACCAAGGGTGAAACCGTATGGAATATGCTTATCTACTTTGTGATGTACTATATTGAATTACAGAGAAAAAAATATAGGGAAGAAACTTCTATGATACTCACTCGTAATAGATAAAAAGCTGCATAAATTCCTGCATTTAATAGCCTACATGTTGAGAGAGAGTGTGGGGAGGGAGATAGTTGTCAGTGCAACAAGACCATTCTATACTTTGCAACAATGCGTACACGCTTCAATAGACAAGGATAGAATGTTATAATGCAAAAGACGTTATTTTACAAGAATTAATGCTTTCATTCCTATATACACCACCTCCTTACTTAATACGAAGACACACATATTGGACAGGAGCTTTTTCGTACGGGGTTATTAACATATGGAACGAACATCTCGAATTACAATAGGGAATATCTCAGTAGTTGAATACAAACTTTCAAGACAAATATACGAACATTTTTTTAAACCATGCAGGGAAACATTGATTGAAGAATCACTCTTTTAGCTCAAATATCCAGGAATACATGTAATACAAAAGAATGCACATATACGCGTGGATATGTTGTGTAATTTTAAAAAATCTGCTTCATAACTCCTTACTTCTACGTTCAACTTTAGTAGAACATACGCATGGGCACAAATATACATACACACACAAAAAAAAAACAGGGGGAGTACGTGTGCGTAAATGTCTGTGTTTCTGTTTATGTTGCTATCAAGCCATGTCTCGTAACTTAGCGGTCCTCACGTAGGTTTATTTCTTTATTGCCCACAAGGGGCTAAACATAGAGGAGACAAACAAGGACAGACAAAGGGATTAAGTCGATTACATCGACTCCAGTGCGTAACTGGTACTTAATTTATCGACCCCGAAAGGATGAAAGGCAAAGTCAACCTCGGCGGAATTTGAACTCAGAACGTAACGGCAGACGAAATACTGCTAAGCATTTCGCCCGGCGCGCTAACGTTTCTGCCAGCTCACCGCCTTAGGTTTCTTTCTCACGTAGATTTCTTCTAAGAATCACCAAAATGAGGAAACAACCGAGCAGGAAGATTCGGAGTGTCTTAAATAAAATTCTGCTCTAACCTCACACCTTTCAATTAAATCCACCATGCAAATTCCTTCACCATAACATAATAGAGGAACACCACCTGTTTTTATCTGCTAAAGGAAGGCAGTGGTTCTATTTTCACATAGATCCGGCTGAGAATCGAATCTATCGAACCCCTCTGATAAATGTTATTTGACAAATCGATAAATGGTGGCAGCTCCAGTATCGCCATGACTATAGAATTTTATCCAAGCAATCAATGCTTCCCTGTAGCATTACCAATCCATAGATTTTGGGGAAATTGAAATTGTTTATAATCCCAGACTTGAACCTCTTCTGGTCGTGACTACTCAGAATGTTTTTATCGACGCCTGATAATGTTCCTAGGCAATCATCACTAATGTCTTCCTCTAATTCCGTATGTAATTCTAAGGATTTACATTCTACCAACTGCATTACCCGACTGGCAGAGTGCATTGAGCGCTTGGCAACATTCCAAATGATAAAAAAAAAACGGAGGGTGAGACTGAGGAGGTAACTGGGTAGAAGGGGAATAAAAAATCATACGCCTAATAGATGGATTTCAGTAGAAAGAGATAAGCATGTATGAATTACAACTTGATTATATAGTTTTGATGAATCAAAGAAACAAAAGACAAAAATCAAAACCAGAATGCAAAGGAAAATGGCGGAATTGTTCGTGACTTCAATGTGGAATTTAATCTTGATATACCATCATCACCAAGTTGTTCTTGTTGTCGTTGTTGGTTCCATGTTCCTTTTACTGATAACTCTTTTACAGTAATTCTATCATGCGCACATGCTCTCACTATACCTCACGCAGATTCTCTACCTTTTTTCTCTTTTTCTCTATCTCTCCGTCCTCTCACTCTTTCTCTTTCTCTCTGTTTCTCTCTCTCTCTCTCTCTCATATACACTTTCTCTCGCTCTTTTTTGCAAACAAATCCATGTAAACGTTGACTTACACGAATGCATCCACATAAAGACAACTCCATTCGCAAACATCTAAACACAATCACACACACATATATATCTATGCGTATATACTATCATGCACATTTATTTGTATATGTGTACTTGTATGTGCATATGTATATATACTCTTATGCATGTATGTGTGTATACATGTATAAACATATTTACATGTAAATATATATATGCACATATACATGTATATATATATATATATATATATTCTGTGTACACACCCAAACAAACATACGTACAAACATGCACGCTTACAAGCATATTTACATACATATATGCATACGTATATACAAACATATGCATGTATGCCAGCAAGTATTTATGCATGTGTGTATGTATATATTACCAGGTAGATCGATTGATCGATAAATAAATACAGTAAAATTTACATATACACACACACACACACACACACACACACATATATATATATATATATATATATATATATATATATATATATATACTCGCGCACGCACATACACCCTCCTATATATGAGTGTATGTTGTAAATGTATTATGTATCTCTGTCTAATTATATATGCGTATGCGTGTGTATGTGTGCGTGCGTATCTGTATGTGTGTGTATGTATGTAAATGTGTGTAT
>NC_069000.1:16937415-16938362 GCF_001194135.2 Octopus bimaculoides
CAAAGTCGGTCCCGGTAGAATTTGAACCTAGAACGTAAAGAAACGGAAGAAATGCCGCTAAGGACTATGACTTTAGTTTTGGCTATACTTGTTGTTGTTGTTGGTGGTGGTGGTGGTGGTCGTCGTCGTCGTCGTCGTCGTCGTCCTCATCTTCCACGTCAACCCTGTTTGAACAAACCTATGAACGAAGGCGTTCCATCCGCGACCAGCCTGTTATTTTGGAGTTATGTGGGACTTCATTACCAGATGTGCTTAAGGCGCTTTTTTTCCTGCTTTAAGATGGTAAAAAATTGAGCAAGATTTAGCGGCTACTTTTGCCAGATTGCATGACCATGTAGAAGCTCCACTTTTGATTGGACGATCCGCAGTCGCGTGAGGAGATATAAGCTTCGGTGTAGGGATACAGCAACAGGCGGACTGTGTGACCATGGGTGGGGCAAATATGTCATTGACTGGAAGTGAAATAGTAATGTATGTCAATGGCTAAGTTGTGAGGGTTTGAAATGTTATTTGTGGGATAGTAACGGGGCGATGGCGGGCCAAATACGTAACGGTAGTTGTAGTGGTAGTAGTAGTGGTTGTGGTAGTGGTTGTGGTAGTAGTAGTAGTTGTGTGATTGTGCGGTTGTGGTGATTCCGGTTTTGGTTGTTCTGGCGGTTGTGGTTACTTTTGTGGTGGTACGTAATTGAGTTGGCCTACAGTGGAGTAAATCAATGGAGACGCTGATGGTGATGGCGGTTCATCGGTGGAGAGAAGCGGTAGTGGTGGTGATGGTGGTAGTTGTTATGGTGGTGGTGGTGGTGGTAGCGGTGGTGGTTATTGTTGTGGTGCAATATTGAATTGTCCTATAGTGGAAAGCGTCGAGGTATTGGTGATGGTGATGAATATGATGGTGGTGATGATGGTGTTGTTGTTGTTGGTGGTGGTGGTGGTGGTGGTGGTGGTGG
>NC_069000.1:16938533-16944132 GCF_001194135.2 Octopus bimaculoides
GATGGTGATGAGTAATTAAGTTGAGCAGTTTTGTGGGTTTTGAGGTTGGGAGTGGGAGTGGGAGGTGACAGTCCAAGAGAGAGAGAAAGATCGGTTTATTTCTGTTCAGCATTTGATCTTTCAAACATCTATGAATCTAATAAATGCGCGTGTACACACATGCACGCACGAACAAGCGCACACACACACAAACCCACACACACACACGCACAAACACAAACACTTACATACAAATACGTATATGTATACTCGTTGTATACACTCAGAGACTGGTGCACACACGAACACACACATAAACACACACACACACACACTCACGCATACTCATATAAGTGCGCAAACAAATGTTATAAGAACATACTTATTATACACTCAGAAACTGGCGCAAGCGCACACAAACGTACTCACGCAGACTCAGACATATATTTACTAACATACGAACACACACATACACACACACATGCACGCATACATATATGTACACACACACACACAGTCGCTGACATACATTTTCATACACAGGCACACAAGTGTGTTCATGCCCCCAAACATATTGACCCTTTCTCACTCTCTCTGTCTTTCTCATTCTGATGCTCTTTCTCTTTTCTTCTCTCTCTCTCTCTCTCTCTCTTTCTACCCCACCCCCGTTTATCTGTCTTGCGCCTCGATAAAGTCAAAACTACATACATAAATACATAGATTAATGCCTATAGACACATACACACACACGCTCGTGCACATGCATACAAATATATAGACTTTCTATCTCTCTTACATACACACACACAAATACATACGCCTAATAATAAACCTCATCTACATGAAAATGCGCAATAGAGTAAACACACTAAACGCTGTGTACAGAGACAGACACACATACACACAAAATATTCATAAGATTTTTTATTATATCACTGGTCCAAATTTACCGTCGATCGAATCTATGTCCAATGTTTTATCGATTCCAGAGCAGAGATGACGGGTAAACTTAACCCCGGAGGAATTCGAACTCGTAAAGGGATGTTACTAAATTCCCAATGGCATCGGGTTCGATGTTCTAATTATTCTGCTACGCACCGAATACCTCACTCATAGAGACACTTTAATTCATACTCACACACACACACACACACACACACACGCATAAATATATTAACCCATAATCACTCTCTCTTTACCCATTTATTTCTTAATCTCACTCACTCTCCCTCTCTCTTTCTATCTCTCTTACTCTCTCTCCACAACTTCTCTCTCTCTCTCTCTCTCTCTCTCTCTCTCTCTCTCTCTCTCTCTCTCTTTCTGTGAGTATATCACGTTCAAGTACTCAGAAACACACATGGACATTGACACAATCAGACAGACATATAAGCAATAAGTCACAATGAACACACACATCGAACAAGCATACATAAATAAACACACACAAACGCATACAGACACTCACGCACGAGCGCACATACATGCACATACGCGTACATGCACACACTTACAAAAGCACAGCACACAGTTGAACACATATATTTATACGTATGGAAACACAATCCCATTCGTACCACGTCTATTCATATACGAGCATAAACATTAAGGCAATCACAATCATATTTGTCTCAAACAACTGACTAATTTCGATCGTCTCTGTACAAAATCTCTAGAAGAACAACAAACAGAGAAAGCAAAAGAAGGGTGAGGACAGAGATGAAGAGGGGATAGAAAATATGTGATTTTGTGGGCGTATGGTGGCGACTACATTGTCTATTGTACTCATGGGACATGAGAGGCAACAAGATTATGAAGTTTATACAGTAAAAAGACGTTATATTTGTTATTTTTCTATGTTTAAATTTGTTTCGAGTCCACGAACAATCAGCAAGCGATAAATGCGTGAATTGACTGCTTCTTGTGATCCGATCTGCTTATTTTTCTGTTTACACGCGCGCAGGCAAACGCAGACACATACATACACAGAAATGTTAATATATATACTTCATGCATATTATAAGTATATATCACATATTGCTGAGAATTATCTACAATGCTAACGACATGTTGCTGACTAACGACATGTCCCAGACACTCGTCTAATTTTAAACTTGTTGCTGGTCTTAATGCTAACATTCTGACAATCAATCTAGTGTCATATCATTGTAATTTACCAAAATAAAACCTGTTTTGATGGCAGCATTTAGAGATTAACTCCACATTAGCATTTAAATTATTAGTTGTCGTAGCTAAAGTAAGAAATTTTCAGCTGTACATAGTTGTCATTTTTACATACATACATATACTTACATTTATATATATATATATATATATATATATATACATACGTACGTACGTATGTATGCATGTATGCATGTATGTATGTATATATATATATATATACCTATTACTTATGCATACATATGACAGAGGAGGAGACAACTGAAGAAAGAGAGAAAGGAGAATATGTTTGTGAACAAACTTCATAATCTCGTCTCCTTTCATGTCCCATAAATATCATAAACAATAGAGAAGCTATTTTGCACCCACAAAAGACAAAAAAAAACGCATGGCCTCTGTCCCTCGGAGCTATCTGGTTTCGTACTTGTACCTCTCAAGCACCCACATAACACTCATCTTTCCACACTTCATCACTTATACTGCGTCCACCACAACTGTATCTGCACATACTACTATTAACAGTTCCTTCTCTCGTTTAGATAGTTTAGATAGTTGGGGCACTGCACAGGGTCGGAGTGGACTGGGCCCGTGCTGTCAGTATGGCTACAGATAGCGCTCCATCAATGATTGGGGAAAAAATCAGGTGTTGTGACGCAGTTCAGAGAGAAAGTACAGACTGCAAATGGAAGGCGTAATTTTTGAATATTTCACTGCATTTTGCACCAGGAGACATTGTATTGCAAGTCGTTCAAAGTGGATCACGTCATGGAAATAGTTGTCCGAACTGTTAATTTCATCCAAACTAGAAGTTTGAATTACCGTCAGATTGACAATCTTCTCAGCGATATAGGCGTTACCTATGGCTTGCCGTATCACACCGAGGTAAGGTGGTTAAGCCGAGGTGCTATGTTGAAGTGTTTCGTTAATCTACAAAAAGAAATAGAACGGTTCATGGAGGAAAAGGGTAAACTGGTGTTAGAATTTCAATCACCAGAATGGCTGCAAGATTTAGCATTTATCGTGAATATTACAGAGCAGTTGAATAATCTGAACAAAATGCTGCAAGGCCGTAAAAATGTTGTCACACAGAATTTTGAAAGCATAAGCGCATTCAAGTTGAGGCTAACTTTGTGGGAGACACAACTGTCAGGTGGTGACCCTGCTTATTTTCGTTGTCTAAAAGATGTGGTTGCGACCGCAGATAATGTTGACATGAATCGATACAAAGACAATATCATGGGATTGCTGCGGGAGTTTCAGCAACGGTTTCAGATTTTTGATGAACTTGAGACAAATTTCACAGTTTTTCGCTCGTCATTTATAATCAACGCCTCTTTTCTGCCCGTAAATATCTAATTTGAAATGATTGACTTGCAGTTTGATTCAGACATGAAGAACAAATTCACCTCGGTGGACTTGGATACATTTCATTAGGATTTCTTGTAAAAGTACCCCATATTGACAGCCCTTGCTGTGAAAGTTTAGTGCGTGTTCGGGACTACCTACGTTTGTGAACAAGTTTTTTTTTCTGTAATGAGCATCAATAAAAGAAGGATCAAGGATCACACTTAAGCACCTAAATGACATCCTGAAATTGGCTTCCACTCAGGATTTGACGCCTGATGTTGATGCGCTTGTGAAGGAGAAAAGATGCCAAGTTTCAGGAACATATTGAAAATAAAGAATGAAAAATAAAAGTGTTTCTAAATGTTTTTCAAAGTGTTTTTTTTTATATATAAATTGCATGCATGTATATGTGTGATATATAGCTGTGTGATATCTCAGATATAAAGCTGTGTGATATCTTAGTCTTCTTTAACAGTTCTCACTTTCATTTGTTCAATGTTTTGCAAAAAACAAAATTTTCAGAATGCACTTTTTTACTCTAAAACAAAGGGAAAATTTTGAAATTGCTATTTATATGTTCTTATGCCATGATTTCATTGTTCCGGCCCACTTGAGATCAAATTGAGATCAAATTGATCAAATGTGTCCCGTAAATTAAAATGACTTTGACACCGCTGATCTAGAACTATATTATACATTCTGCTTTTCAAGACAGAACTGTGATTCGAGGTATTTGGTCAGCGAGTTGAGCGCTTCATTTTTTTGTTGCTTGAAATCTTCTTTGTTTTTTTTTTTACCTCTTTCCAACCTCATTGATACTAATTTATCATTTCATTTGGTTGTCATAAAAATCTAATTAAATGTTTTCTCCCTCATTTCTAATTGCAGCCTTCAAACCCCTGAAGATAGTAGCATAATATTATACAACCTACCATGAATTTGTTGGAGATTCTCCTGCTGTTCTGCGGCTTTTTCTCTGCCCTTATAGGTAAATAAAATTATTTATCAAATTGACCTTTAAGTTAAATCCACGAAATTACTTCTAGATATTTATGTTATTTATTTATTTTAACATTTAATGTTAAATGAAAGCTTATGTCTTTTTTTTTTATTACCCCTTTCCTCCTCTCTTTTTCCTTCTTTAACGCTTTCATCCAAATTTCCTTTGTTTCTTTCTATTTATCTGTACTCAATCGCGTGGTTTATCGATAAATGCAGTAACTTTTGATTGGTTAAATGTGCGCATTTTTGATGCTGAAATGATTGATGACATTATCATTGACGAATGAAAGTATATAACAAGACACTCTTACCTCTTTGACTACTTATTGAAAAACATTACAATTTTTGGAATTTACTTTTACAATTGGGGATCTGAAAAGCTTAGTTGTTAGGGACGTTGGACTTATGACTGTAAGATAGCAGTTTCGATTCCGGGACCGAGTGATACATTGATTTCTTGAGCAAAACACTTTATTTCACGTTGTTCTAGTCTACACAGCTGATAAAAATGAGTAATCCTGCAACGGACCGGCATCCCATCCAGGGAGAAATGTATATGCATCAGAGAAAGCAAGAAAATCACCGTATGCTTCTCACGGAGTAATGTAGACTAAACCACGACCCATCTTTGCAATTAGGAGACAAAACCTACTCCGAGAGAGTGTATATTTAAATATATAATATATACACACACATATATGTATATATATGTGTGTATGTGTGTGTGTTTTTGTGTATGTGTGTGTGTGTTTGAGTGTATGTGTATGTGCACTTCCTTAACAATTTGCTACCTACCTCTAAACATATATATATAATGTATGTATGCATATATATACATATATTTACAGCATATTTACATGTATACATACATATACATATTTTTATATATATACATACATACATGCATATATATATGTTTGTATGTATGTATATATGTGTGTGTGTGTGCACATATATATATATATATATATATATATATATATATATATACACACGGGTGTGTTTGCGTGTGTGTATGTATGTATGTATAAATATTTATACATATATACACATATTCTGCAAATACACATGCATAGATAAGCGAAGTAAG
>NC_069000.1:16944236-16945354 GCF_001194135.2 Octopus bimaculoides
GTGTGTGTGTGTGTGTGTGTGTGTGTGTGTGTGTGTGTGTGCGTGAATATACAAATAAAAAATGAAAATCCTGAAGTTACACGCACGTGGAAAGGTATAAGTGATTATTTGGATGCTTAATTTTAAGTGATTGAGCACTTAACTGCTTTTGAATAAAACTTTCATTGAATGGAGGATAACGTTCATTGTAAATAGGTAATTTTGATGAAATAAATGTCTCAGCGGTCGGCAACTGCTACTGAATGAGACGGGCAACAACACAGTAGATAAGATTAGTTTACCTTACTTTAGTTGGCAATCTGAGTGGAATTTAAAATTTCAGTAAAGTTTATGAAGTAGTATCAACAGTTAATGGCTTAATGTTACCAACAGAGAGTTCCCTGGTGGCAGTAAGGTGTCAGTTTAGTTAGTTTGTTTTTTTGTCTTTTCAACAAAGATGCAGTTTATGAATTTGTAGTATTGCCTTCTTTTAGCATTAGTTAGTAATTATCAAGATACCGATGCCATCACGTGATCTAAACTGACCAATGAAAACAAATCTTATTCACCACCAGATGATAATCAACCTTCTTTACAAAACTGTGCCTAACTCATCATTAAGAAATAAGCATCCCATGCTAAGATATTTATTTCCTTTAATTTTTTTTTAATCTACAAGTTATGCGTTTGTAAGTCAAGCTGTTCGCACAAATATTTAAATATCGCAGCAGGATGTTGAGTGCTATTTTCTTTCGTGTGCACATATTAATGTACGTGTTTGTATTTTCGTAAATGGGTGTATGCGTGCGTGTGTGTGTGTGTGTGTGTGTGTGTCTGTGTGTGTGTAAAACTTTAAGAGTTGTGAACTACTTTATTTGTTCTGTATACATATTTATTTTTAACTTCTAATTACTTAATTTATTTCATCATTTAGTCATTTATTTTGTTTTTGTTCAATATGATATCGATCGAAAACACAAGAAACTTTTTTAATAGTTACATTTAGAGATAAATCTCTAAAGATACAGGTGTATTCATGAGCGTGTATGAGTTGATATGTGTGTGTGTGTGTGTGTACAAATACATACATACAGATCTACAGACATACTGTGTACAACATATATATATATATATATATA
>NC_069000.1:16945626-16948173 GCF_001194135.2 Octopus bimaculoides
AACCACTCCTGAAGAAGTGCCAAATGTCTAAATCCAATGGACCAGTCACTGGATAAGTTTGGCACAGAAATGTTAACATAGAGTGGTGAATAAATCGATATATCGAATTTGAAGTCTCTGTCTCTTTTGAATATGAAAACTTGAAAGTTTAAAAACCTTATAATATAATATATATATATATATATATATATATATATACGTACTACGCTTACAAAGAATAAGTCTTGGGGTCGATTTGCTCGACTAAAGGCGGTGCTCCAGCATGGACACAGTCAAATGACTGAAACAAGTAAAAGAGAGTAAAGAGTTTATATATATTAGTTTGTGTGTGTTTGGGTGGTGTGTATGTTCGTGTGTATGAACCGTTATCGCCGCTATTGACTATTATATTTTTCTTATTTTTCTTTACTACAGTTTCTGGAGTATCCAGTCAAGACGGTAAGTTGCACATTTTAATTCTTTTATTTGCATCTTTTGCTGTATTGTTTCTTCAACAGATTATGTAATGCCTTCTACTTAACTTCAGTTGATAATGTTTATGTAAATAAAACGCGTATGGCAACCATTGAAAGAAAACGGAAAAAAACCTTTGTCAGAGATGAAAATTTAGGAAATATTTGGATTAGTTTAATAGATAAAGGAAATTACTGTAGCAGACGTTTTCAACCTCGATTTCGCGGCACAGTTGTGCACTGCATTTTGCCTACTGCTGCACTGTGAACTTTTATGGCTAATCAGAAAATGCCAGGATGTTTCGGAAACTCGTGTGTTCTAAAACACAGCACATAACACCAAAGTAGCAAAGTCATCTTTATTTTAAAACAATTTTAACATTCATTTATTTATTTAATAAAATTGTTAAAAAGTTTCCATATGACGCAAAATTTAGCACAGAAGGGCATGAGAGTAGAAGAGCAAATTATCATTAAACTTCTACAGGCTTGCGGGAAACTCCTCCTATAACTTTCCTATGGAAAATCGTGAATCTTCAAAGTTTGGATATTGATGGTCCATGATCACTGACACCTGCAGGCATAGCTTGTGGTATGCTGTATCACTTATAGTACCTATCGATAAAGCTTGAAAGGCGCTCCTGTAAATCACTGACTAAATGCTTTGTAGTATTTAGTTGCATCCTCTTACATTTAGATTCCAGTTTCCGTGACGGTCAGATGTACTTTTCATCCTTCAGAGGATAATATAAGTTGTTTTCTTAAATTTGCCCAGATTTTTTTTACTTCTGTTGTTTTTGTTTTTCTTTTTATTTTATTTTTGTTTTCATAGAAAATTTATTTGCATATTGGTTACTTGGTCCAGCTCTGCTGAAAATATCAGTGTGAAGTACGAGTTACACGCAAAGCAAGAAGCCAGTGATATTCCTTTACATTGCAATAAACATTTTAATTGGTTATTTTTGTCTATTACAACATATAGTACTGACTAGGATACTAACATTTTAAGATACTAACACCACATATATGAAAACAAAAGAGTTAAGGTTTTCTTATTTTACGCCCACTGTCACAGTGTGTGGCCTCAATCAGACCATGCTCGATTAAATTTAAGGCACGTAAACAACTGGATATATTATGTTTATGCCTTTTGGAGGACATGTATATGTCTGGTTTATGATGTAATTGTTTGACTCCAGGTCGATACTCATTGAACATTTTTCTGACTAATGGTGTTCTATCCTTGAGTATCCTGCCTGTTATTCAGATCTATGGCTACATTTTCCAATTTAGTCAAATATATATTATGTAAAGTATTCAGTGAAATATTTATGTGAGTTCTATAAATGGTTGACAGTTACTGGTTTCTACAGCAAACGTAGCCAAACCCTTTAAAAAATTATTTATATATTGATTAGTCATTTAATTGATTGAATAACTTATTAATCTTGCAGTGACTATAAGCGTGGAGCCAAACAAACCTTCATTGTCGGGACCAATTTTTATCAACTGCACGACCGATGTCGCGTCTAAGAAAATACAGAGTTTCTCCATATATCGCGGTAAAGAGGAAATATTGACTTTCGACCCTGCAAGCAGACCCCGAGTCCAATGGTCAGACGAATCCTTGAAACAACACTTTACATTCTACAAAGCTCTAAAAAAGCAGACAATTCTCAGTTTGGAAGTGAAGAACCCACTATGCACCGACCAAAACGTTTACAAATGCGTACTTGTTGTGAAAAACAAAGAGCCCAAAGAAGATCAAAAGAGAGTCGACTTTTACGGTTTGTCTGTCTTATTTGGGTTCTTCCTTATTTTTTGTGGTTTTGTTTAATATTTTTCTGAACTGCGTTTCTTTTTTCTTTATTTTTATTTTATTTGAATTAACTGCTAGGATGCTTATGTAAATAGTTAGATATCAAAGCCACTAATTGGAGACCGAAAAGAGAGAAAGGCTTCCATCATTTCTGCCTTTTCAAATTAGTGCTTTGTAGTTTGTATTTTTTGTTTTGTTTTAACATATTTAATCTTCGAGTCATCTAAGTTTATCGTGTTTTAGCATATATTCTACTTCTTTCTTTTATTTAAATTT
>NC_069000.1:16948333-16950131 GCF_001194135.2 Octopus bimaculoides
TATATATATATATATATATATATATATATATATATATGTGTGTGTGTGTGTGTGTGTGTGTGTACGAATATACGTATATAGATATGTAAACATTTTAATAAAAGTCTTCAGTGTAAACAAGAAAATCAAAACAAAGAGCTCTGTACTGAAAGTAGGGTGTCAAAATATATTTTGCAAAGCCTAAACTTCACACTCTCTGATTCTAGGTTTCACGTCTCCGATCTTCGAAAGAAATTTGAAAATGAAACAGGAAACTATTTATAAGAATGTTCAGATATTGTAAAGAAAAGAACTTCATTGGATGTATGTGTAAAGATAAAATCAAATATACGAAGAAACTATTGTATGAAACGTCTTTGCTATAAACGTACTGAAAGGTTATTTTATATAAATGATAGTTTTAATCATTCACCTAGTATTCTCTGCGATTTAGTTTCCAAAGCCAGAAAACATATAACATCTTTTTCTTCGGTTGTAGCTGTTTTTACAAAAGTTTCAGAATTCTATAACGAAGCATTTACCGTAGTGGATTTTTGTATACAATAGTAATTACCTCTATCTGACAAACAGAGAAATAGAAATAGGAAACTTTGTATTATTATCCAATTTTTTGCTTGAACGTTCGTACATATATAGCCAATGATTTTCTGGTGTTAGATTTGTTTCGTTTTACCTGAGAACATAAATGATAATAAGTCCGTTTGAAGGATTTTAGTCAGGTCGCTATGTGTTAGTAGTACTACAACTAAACAATGTAGACTGATACTACCTGCGGCATTCTGAGAATAAAAGAAAAAATCTCAAAGGAGGAGGTGTTGTGGGTGGCACACGCCCTCAAGAGAGAAGTGGGTTGTTCCACTACTGATAAACAGTGGACAGACACAGCAAGCAGTGTCAGTCTGTGAAGTACGCCGTACGGGCCAGTCACGCAGACGACGATGGTACATCGTCATAATGCGGGACATATCACATTCTTAATATTGTTATATTTCGAAGTATTTCAGTGTAATTGAAAGCTAATGAAGGGTTTAAAATGCTTGCAATTAATATCTTTGAATTAAGTCGTTACTTATCTATTTAATTTTTTTTTGTTTTTGTTTTTATACTAACTTTTCATTTATTTATTTGATTTATTTTACGCGTACATCCAATCAAATTTTTTTCTTTCTGTTTTCCTTATCTGAATACGCTTTCTGAAGTTGTCATTCTTCAAATCAACTTAGAAATTTGAAGCTGGAGCTTTATCACACATACACACACATATCATATTTTGATACTGAGTGGACTGAGATCCCCGTTGACAGGCCCCTGATATTTGATAAGGTGTTAAATTTTACGGTTTGCAAATTAGCAGTCCAGTTTTCACTAACTACTGGAAAAATAGGTAAACTAAGCCCGTTCATAAATCTACCATATGAGTTATATATATATATATACATCTTCACATACACACAACAACATACACCATACACACACATATATATGCATAAATATATTTATTATCTAGGTACCTATTTGACATCTACCAGCCTGACTTTTTCCCTGTATGTACACATTCAGTATATGCAAACTTCTGTATGTCTACTACGTAGTACGCTTGTTTTTTTTCCCCCTCTTCAATTACTGTATTGTTTTTCTTTACTTTGTTATGTTTATGTTTGCACTCTGTTAGTAAGCATTCCATCATTTCATATCATTTCATTCATTCTTTTGATATGCACACACACATACACACACACATACATACATACATACATAAATATATATATATATACATATATATATACATATATATATA
>NC_069000.1:16950503-16951180 GCF_001194135.2 Octopus bimaculoides
TATATATATATATATATATGTATGTATACACACTTAAAATATTCTAAGTAGAATATCTATTTCTACTGAAATTGGTTTCCTACTTATTGAGTTTAGTTTAGTACATCAAATATCATGATATTCATTTTACTATAAAATTTTTATGTAGCTCCTATCTCTGGTTATTTTTCTCAGGCAGTCTGAGATTTTTATTCACAAAAATCCTACATACTTTCACTCTAAATTGCACACTAACATTTAATCTATGCACACCTACTAGATCTAGTAAGACCTAAACATGCCAAGAGTTGTCACAACTAATAACCATTCTCCCTTACCACTGCATAGCTGATGAAATTAATCAAAATTGCAGATTTACCCATATCTGCCATTTCAAAATGATTGTTCCTATGTGTATACACACAAATAGGATCTATGGCTTAGTTGTTAGGTTGTTGGACTCACAACCGCGAGTTCATGGTTTCCACTGCTAGATCGGGTGGCTCATTGTATTCTTGAGCAAAACACTTCATATCACGTTGCTATGCTATCACTTGGACACCTGACGTGTGGTACACAGTGCACCTCTTCAGCAACTCTGATTTGATGGAGGAGGGAATGATCTAATATGCTCATTTTTGCAGGTCGTTCGAGAAAAGATGAACGCTCATACATCGTCTTCAAAGGGAAAGTCCATT
>NC_069000.1:16955489-16959152 GCF_001194135.2 Octopus bimaculoides
CGTGCGGCTCCAACACCTTCATTCCTCAGAGCACGCATCCTTGCCCTGACAGCACACCCTTCGTGTTTAGCATTGAAGTGTTGGTCGAGGGCCAGATAGATAGATAGATAGATAACTTTCTTTTATTAGCCACACAGGGCTGCACACAGAGGGGACAAATACAACTGTAGAGCTTTTATTTAAGAAAAAAAAAATGGGATAGAATTGGAGAAATAAGAGAGGGCGTGAAAGAGGTAAGAGAGGAGACGTGAGTCATGGATTGGGGAAAATTGTCAGGAGAAGAAGGGGGAAACTGGTAACCAGACATTGGCTGGAGACAGAATGAACATGTCGACAGTAGTAGTGTAGTTGGAGATGGTAAAATAGGGCAAGGTGGGAGGGAGAAGAGAGAAAATATGTATTCAAATGAACTCGAGAATTATGTCATCAACAGAAGCATTTGCAACACCACTACTACCTACACCACTACTACCTACACCAACAAAACCAGTACTTCCACCACCATCACCACTACCGTCAAAACAACAGATGCAGCAACCACAATGATCACAACACCACCAGCAGCAGCAGCAGCAGCAGCAGCAGCAGCAGCAGTAGCAGCAGCGTATAGAAATAGTAACATCAACAGTGTGTCTAACAGTTTATAAGCTTTTCGTCCCGTGTATATATACACCAAACACATACATATATATGTAATATATGTCTATATACACGCACGCGTGCTCACTCACATAATCACAATAAAAATTGACATCAATCACAACAACGGCAGATCAGCGGGGTCATCACCATCATAGTCATCATCTTCATTATCATCACCGTCATTTCCATCAACGCCATCATTGTCATCAAAATTGCCATCTGCATAATCACTATATACTGCACAACCAATATTTCCTACTTATATTGTGCCATTCCTTTACGCCATTTCGTCTTAAAATCCTTCACCGAGATATTAGTCCCTTCACCCGACCGAGGTACTAGGCCCACACCCGAGATACCAACCTCACGCAACTTCGAACACCGTATGGCGAGTATGTATTATTTCCATGAAAACAGATCTCAAGCTATCCCACTACGGTTATACGATAAAGTGGTCTCCGTCAACAGTACTAAGTCACGGTCACTACGCATATATCAAGGAAATAGTCTTGAATTGCATCTTCGTTTTTTTTTAATAGCTTAGCAAGGATGGAACATTGTCCATAAACGTTTTCAGGGGCTCTGCGATTGATGTCAAAAATGGAGGAAGCTAACCTCAAACATACTGTTTGGAACTGGCTTGTGTCTGTTAAAAGCAAATAAGGAATTTATTGTAGTTTAAACAGAGCAATGCATTAATCTACCAACCACAAATAGGAACGTTCTCTGATGATATGATTTTTGAGCAGCTTCCATCTAAAATCTTCACAACGCATAAGTACTCGAGGCTAGGGTTGAAGGCATAACTTTTCACAGTATGAACGAACACGAAGAAAAAAAGCAGCAACTACGAAAATGACTTAGGGTCATTAGTGAATAAGGTTTCTTAACCACGTAGATGTGCCTACACTCATTTTCAATAACGCAATACTAAAAATCTCGAAGTCGCTCCAAATTTTAAGTTTTACAATCCATGGTCGTCATACGTAGAAACCTTTATTCACAGAATTGCATTTCAATGCTTAATCTGGCGATCTGCAGCAAAGCTTAATTAAAAGCCATATTGGAATACTAATCACATAACAAGCATAGCGTTGCTGATATTTACACAAAGATTTTTGATTCAAGTAAGGTGTCTACTATAGATTTTTTTTTACCTTTAAGTCTGTGGGGAAAGGGAAGCTCCCATCGAACTTCATTTTTTCACGGCCACCAAGATTGATGTGAAGAAGTAAGAAAATTATCTCCAAACCAGACATTTCTCGAATGTACCCATCTGGAATAATCTTTTATCTGTTATCTGTTATTTGTCTTAGTCGTTTGACTGCGACCATGCAGGGACAACGCCTCGAAGGATTTTATTGGAACAAATCGGCCCTAGGGCTTATTTTCCAAGCCTAGCACTTGTTCAATTGTTCTCTTGCCGGAGCGCTAATTTATGGAGACGCAAACACACCAAAACCGATTATCAAGTGGTTTAGGGGGATAATCCCAGACACAAAAACACACACGCACATAGATACACATGCACACACATACATACACAATGTGTGTGTATGGATAGATGGATTGATGGATGGATGGATGGATAGATGGATTGATGGATGGATGGATGGATAGATGGATTGATGGATGGATGGATGGATGGATGGATACGACTACTTCTTTCAGTTTCCATCTACCAAATCCAACTCACAAGGCTTTGGTCAGCCCAAGGCTATAGTAGAAGACGCTTGCCCAAGGTGACATGCAGTCAAACGGAACAAGGAACCATGTAGTGGAGAAGCAAGCTTCTTACCACACAGCCAAAAAATTATTTTCTTTCAAAATGGAAAGTGGGTTACTTCAGAACGGAGTATATGTAAGAAGTGAATAATACTTACATTAGCCCTGTATCAATGATCATGCCGCAGCTAGGAGAATGCAACGGACATTTTGACACCAAATAATGTGTGAGTTAACAGATTTTGCATGATTTTTGAATGACTAATATGTGTTTTCTACTTTCAATAAAGTTTTAATCAAAACTTCTTTTGAATATATAATATACTATATAATATCTTTGTCCGTTCATGATAGGACGCATGTTGTTTTTTTTTTCTTTACTGCTATTTCCTTTTTTTTTTTTTAATCGAAGTGGGACGTTGGACAAAATAGTTGAGAAACGCTCATCAACTAAAATCCATCCTCAACACATCCTTTTTTTTCAAAAAAAAAGAAACAAATATAGTTTAAACTGAACATACGTGTGTATGGCCGCAAAAATCATGACTCCAGAAAATTATGGTTGCAGGCGAAGTAATCATTAAAAGAGAAAACATCATAATCATCATGGCCATCATCATCATCATCATCATCATCATCATCATCGTCACCATCATCATCACCACCATTATCA
The DNA here is from genome assembly GCF_001194135.2 of Octopus bimaculoides. NCBI lineage: Eukaryota > Metazoa > Mollusca > Cephalopoda > Octopoda > Octopodidae > Octopus > Octopus bimaculoides. The sequence goes on from NC_069000.1 coordinate 16,958,530, forward strand.
ACATTACCACCATCACCACCACCACCACCACCATCATCATCATCATTATCATCATCGTCATCAACAACACCACCACCGTCACCATCATCATCATCGTCAGCATCACCACCACAATTTAATACTACTACTACTACATATACTATTGGTGCTGCTGCTGCTGTTGCTGGTGTGGCTTGCAACAAAACAATGCGTTTAATATTTCATCGATGGTCTACAAATAAACAATTGAGATAGAGGCAACAGAAAAAAAAACAAACGAAAGAATTGACATACAAAATGTCTACACGACAAACTGCGCAGCTTTTCTTGACCACCATATTGTTTTTTTTTTAAATACATTATTATTCTTGAGATTTTTTTTTTTTTTTTGTGTTACGTATCCCCTCATTCTGTCAAAGAAATTTTCTACGCCAACTACTTACCCACATGCGTTTGTTGTCGTCATACAGGAACTGCAGTAACACTCGTGTGGAACAATTGGTCTATAAACCGACTGAAATGGAACAAGATTTGATAATCAAATGTGGATTCGGAGACATGTCAGAAGAAGTGGCACTGCGGAGTTAGTATTGTGGTTTCTAATGTTGATAAAGTATTAAAAACTGAAATACGGGTGTATATGC
>NC_069000.1:16959172-16959842 GCF_001194135.2 Octopus bimaculoides
TATATATATATATATATATGCATATACATTTCTATTGTATTCATATATCATATATGCATATATGAGCGAAGAGAACATTTATGAAGTCAGATGATTACGGTTAGATTGAAGTAGTTATCGTTTCCCACCAACGATGTAAAAAAAAATTGCATTAAGATCTTACAGAACAAATTTTATTTATGAGATTATATAGGACTACGTAATGTTATGGATATTTGGCTGAGCTGGAGCAAAAACAGAGTAGATAGCTCTCTGGTATCAGAGATATGAGAATACTGTTCAGCTAAGGTTACTCTTATGGTTAAGTATAAATGCAGGCGTTATATATAGATATATATATATATATATATATGTATGTATGTATGTATGTATGTATATATATTATTCAACACTGTTGTGTCGTTAAGGTTATTTTGAGGAGTCGATTATTTTCAAAATGCAAAAATTCAGTGTGCATATAGATAAATAGATAGATCGATAGATAGATAAACAAACAGACAGACAGACAGACAGACAGACAGACAGACAGACAGACAAGATGTAAATTAATCATAACTTGGAAGAAACTCAAGTTCTAAATTCTGGAGTTACTATATTTCAATTTTGTCAGTTTTTGTTTATAGTGACAGATGTATATCTATCCATCTATCTATCTATCTATATATATATA
>NC_069000.1:16960498-16963134 GCF_001194135.2 Octopus bimaculoides
CCACACACCAAAAAAAAAAAAGTAAACGCTTGCCCTTGTGGCAAAATTTGAAACCATTATCATTATTATTATTATTATTATTATTATTATTATTATTATTATTATTATTATTATTAAGTAGGCGAGCAGTCAAAATCGTTAGCAAGCCGGACGAAATGCTTGGCAGCATTTCATCCGTCTTTACGTTCTGAATTCAAATTCCACCGAGGTCGACTTAGCCTTTCATCCTGTCGGAGTCGATAAAATAAGTACCAGTTGCGTACTGGAGTCGATCAAATCGACTGGCCCCCTCCCCCAAAAAATTTCAAGCATTGTGCCTACAGTAGAAAGGATTATTATGATTGTTATACGAAGTATTAGAGTGAATATTATGAATTGTACCCAGTCCTACTTAAGTTGTGTTTGCTTAGAACTGAATATTTACGTCTATACTGTGTTACTATAAGTTTGGCCTCCAATTGTCGCCAGATCATTTATTCTATACATAAACGAATTCGTATTTTATATATCATAGTTAGTAAATATAAGTGTACTTTGTTACGTATTTTCAACGGCGCATTTGATACTCGACTGCATTTCTGTCCTCAATAATGACAAGGGAGTCTCTGTAACTCGGTGCAATGCAAATATTGCATTAATATTGCAAATATTGCATTAATATTGCAAATATTGCATTAATATTGCAAATATTGCATTAATATTGCAAATATTGCATTAATGAATATGGGCCATCGTTTGAAATGCACCGGTTTTTCGGTTTACTCAACAGCGTTTTCCTCCTTACCGATATACGTCAGCGAAAGATATGCACATGCATATGATAGATATGTGTGTGTGACGTATGTGGGTGTATGTACGTGTGTATGTATATTTATGTATGCATGTATGTATGTACGTATGTACATATTCAACATGTTTTCGCCACATTTCCATCAGTAAAATTCCACTCACAAGCTAGCACTGGTCAACCCAACTTGTCCTAAGTGCCACGCAATGGTTTCGAATTCAGAAGCACGTGGTTGCGAGGCGGACTTCATAGCCATACATCTGTAACGGCTTCCTTGCAGCTGACATACCAATTTTGACTATTCACGAGTGTGATTTTTAGAATCTTACATGAAGGCCTATTTTTCAGTTTTTCTTGTATTTTATTTTACCGGGAACATAGTGGAAATAAACACCATTAATGAAAGTGGACGGTGGCAACTTAATTACACATCTTCTGTTCCCCTTGCTGTCGTAAATAGATTGTATTGCACTTGTACGGTGCAAACTTGTTTTCAGATATGGCGCCTTCTTGTTCCAGTTTAAAATACCAAATCCTCAGTGACTCCTCTCGTTTTGTTATAACACCAGTTGTTGTGGCGTGATAACTTCATGTAGTCATAGGTTTGTCATCCTCAACACCACCACCACTACTACTACTACTACTACCACTACTTCCATTACTGTGACTACAATTACAACCACCATTAACACCACCAAAATCACTCAAAATACCGCCACCACTGTCATCACCGTAATAATTTCCTTCGTAAATACACCATTAACACCAATACTACTTTCATCATTCTCACAATTTCTACCGTTACCACTATCAGCATCACTAATGCCATCATCCTGTAGCATCACCAACGAGGTACTTTTGTGAATGACTGCTCAACCTGCAAGAAATAGCAACCAAATCTTCCTCAGACTACGTCCTACCGTTTTAAAGAAACTGACATAATCTGTGATGTAATCAATGGGACACTGTGCATGGAAATTCAAAATGGATTGTCATGTTGGGATGCTATTGATCAGATTTGCTCGATCAGCATTGACCTGAGGGAGGCGTGATTAAACAACAACAGCAACAACATGCATTATCACCACCACTATTATTACTACAACTTCTGAAAACTACCACCACGAACTACCATTACTAACACTATCAATGCAACCAACCATACATGCCACTACTTCCAACTGTAACACATCCTCCATCGTCACTGCTGTTGTTGCACTGTAGGTACTGGTGAACTACAAGCAACACTAACAAGAGCAGCAGCCATCCCCGTTCTAACATCCCTATTACCATTATATTCACAGTCTGTCAACTTGATAAGTAGTTTCCAACTCTTTATTTTGTGCGATTTTGCATGAATACCCTTTACTTGTTTTTTTTTTTTTCCTACATTTCTACCTTGCCTTTATTTTTTAGAGTTTCTTTTCCTTTCCTATTGTAGTTCTATAAAATCTTATTCCGTCTGCTTACCTCGTAAAAGCGCTTATTACATAGCATTAGAATTACGTTTATTATTATAATTATTTACATTTCTATTATATTTTCGTTTTTTACTTTCATTCCTGTTTCCTACCCTGTTGATATCTGACGTTGCTATTTTGCCTTGACTCTGTTCTGTTCTCTTCGTTTTCTTAGTGTGATGAAATATTTTTCTATATATACTTTACTATTTTTCTGTTTTATTTCTCATTTTCCTGTTTTATTTCTCATTTTCCTGTTTTATTTTTCTGTATTTTGTTTTTATTTTCTCTTTAACATTACACTTCAAAATATATTCTATTATCAAGATATATATATATATATATATATATATATGTGTGTGTGTGTGTGTGTGTGTGTGTGTGTGTGT
>NC_069000.1:16964103-16967908 GCF_001194135.2 Octopus bimaculoides
TGGGTGGCCTTCTTGTTTAAGATGGTGAATCTTTGCCTTCAGTTCATCTTTGGTGTTTCAAGGAGTTTTGTTGGTCTCTTGCTCAACTGCACCCATACATAATAATCAAGAGGTTTGCAGTCTGGGGGGTTAGGTGGCCAGATGTTACGGTGATGTGGTCGCAGAAATTGTCTGACATTCATGACTAGGTTCTCCTGCTTGTGTGGCATGGTGCAGAGTCCTGTTGCCAGACATAGGGTCCTCCAGCAGCCACCCTCTTGACCCAGGGCAGCACTACCTCCTGCAGACACTTGATGTAGGCTTCTGTGTTGAGTCTGAGGCCGTGTGGGAAAATGAATGGAAGCATAACGTCGCCATCATTAGTGATCACTTCAAACACCATGATGTTGACTGGATGTTTGATTTTTATCCCTCTCGGTACATGTTTTGGGAACACGGCAAGCCAACGGTTTTTCATCATCTGATCCTGGCAGAAATTTTTCTTGTCTGAGGAAAGCCTAAGCATTTTCGGTTGGAATGGATGCTTGAGTTTGTTCGAAAGCTTCGTAGCACGGTTTTTCTCCTTGGGATAAAAATTGGCCCTTTCTCATCTTGTATGAGGAATAACGAGTGTTTTCATGCACTACCTGCCTGATAAGAAACTCAGACACTCCCATATATCCCTGGCCATGGACCTGATTGACTTGGAGAGATCGTTGTCAATCATGACCTGGATCTCCCCAATAAATTCAGGAGTACTTTCCTTATCAGTACGATCATAGTGAGTTTTCTGAGCTGCCATACCTTCGTAATCACCATTAGACTCCTCCAACTCGTTCCGAAACCTCTTCACTGTCCTCAGATTGACACCCAAACACTCTGAAATGTTCGTATCGGAGCTTCCGGCGCGAATGCCAAGCAGCACAGCATGTCATTTCCAAATTTCTGGCAGACTGAATTGCATCATGGTGCTGTTTTTCTCACAAACGGGGCCCAACAGACCCTACTATACTGTGTAGTTGACAAAATCAAAAACAAACAATGTGTATGCACGAAATTAAAAATATAAAATGGTGACAATTTACCCATCGCACTCTGTATGTGTATGTGCGTGCGTGTGTATGTATGTATGTATGTATGTGTGTATGTGTGTGTGTGTGTGTGTGTGTGTGTGTATGTATGTATGTATGTATGTATGTATGTAAATACCACTATTTAGAGTTCATAGCCAGCTAATTATAATGATGGGTATCTATTCAGGCAAAAAGATTCAGAAAAATGAAATTTTAGATCTTTTTTCGACCCAGGTTATATAGTATGCAGTCACATATATATATACGAGGGTTGGCAGTAACGCATTTTTTTATTTGCATTACTTTTTAGCTTACATTTGTATACGCCAGTATAAGTTGAAAAGTGACGTCATCACGTGATCAACCAGACTATCGCTGAGTGCAATATGCTCCTATTCGTTTTAGCTCTCGAATGATGCGTCTCTGCTAGCTAAGCGGGTAGGCCAACATCCCCCTTGATCGGTAACCTACTCCTTTTCAGGGTTACCCATTTGCGGTTGAGTGAACTGGAGCAACGTGACATGAAGTGCTTTGCTTAAGAACACAACGTGTCACTCGATCTGGGAATCAAACCCATGATCTAGTGACCATGAGTGCAACACCCTAACCACTAGGACACTCGAGCTCACAAGCTAAAAAGTAATGCAATAAAATTTGCATTACATTTTTCTCCGTGCGTGCATGTATATGTGTATGTGCGCGCGCACACACATGCAAAGTATGTTGGATAAGGTGTCCAGTCTAGAAACTCTGATCAGACCAGCCAATAAGAAAATGATTTCCGGATCTAGAACAGCCCTCCTACTTCTAATCACATCGTAATCACCAATTTTCTTCTCTTTTAAAAAGTGGCAGGGTTTAACGCGCCAAGATTTAACGCCAATATCTAGCGCTTTAGTGCTAGTAGCGTAATCCACTTTGCAAAATATTTGCAAAAGTTCCCGGTTGTCTCTTCCATTTGCATTTATTCCTGAAGACACTGGCCCGTAAACTTCAGGCTGTGCATTGAGCTTACTAGTCCGAAAGGATCTGTAAAGCTCTTATAAACACTGCTTCGCTTCCGCTAACAAACTTATTTTGCAAATACTTTACACTGTGTACATCGAGTTGATATCTGTACACTGTGAGAATTATGCAATTAATAGATAGAAACAGCTTAAAACAAGTATATTCAGACAATTCGTTGATCTAGAAAAGTAAATATAGCGGACCCTTGCCATACAGTTTCAAATCATCCATGAAGAGGAGGTGGTTGATTGTTTGGGATTTTCCCTTTAGTTAGTACCCCAGGTTCATTTTCCTAAGTACCAAGGTCAAGGGTATCATGCAGAGAACAAAAAGCAACGGAGATAAGCTATCACCCTGGAAAATCCCTTTTCTGATACCCAGGGGGCCCAAGCTTTTTCCGTAAGATGTCAGTTCAATTTTCCACCCCACCATACTTCACTTTAAGAAACACGTTACATTCGTTGCAATTGTTATTATTATTATTATTATTATTATTATTATTATTATTATTATTATTGTTGTTGTTGTTGTTGTTGTTGTTGTTGTTGTTGTTGTTGTTGTTGTTGTTGTTGTTGTTAGTATTATTATTAGTATTATTATTAGTATCATCATCATCATCATCATCATCATCATCATCATTATTATTATTATAAAAGAGCAGTGTATACAATCAAAGTGACTCTGAGATAAAATATACGAAGCTCAGTATACCCATCATGACTACCCGTCTGATAAGAATACACCAGGCACAAGCATCACAACCATATGTGCGCGACATGGAGATCTCATATCAAAATAAACAGCGCATAACTTTGCAGGTGGGGCCCAATTAGAATTTTCTTCAGGTTGAGTAACCCATCCTGCTCAAAAGGTCCCTGAATAAGAGTTGTTTAAGGATGTTGAACGAAACACCCATGTTTCCAGAGGTGAATTATTCAAGCCCCCAAAGAATTCCTCACAACACATGGTTATGATGCCCATCTCTCACTACAGATCGTGATCAGAGATGCATATATCGTCAGCAACTAAGGGACATGCTCAACTGGTTAAGGTCATACAACTGACAAGCAAATTTGTGGTACTGAGCAGAATATTTACTTTAGCCCGTCTTTTATACCAAGACAATAAAATAATGATCCTTTGTGCTATAAGGCATAAGGCCTGAAATTCTGTAGGAGCAGTCTGATCTATTACACCAACCACAGTACTCGTCTGGTACTTATTTAATCGTCCCCGAGAGGATGAAATGCAAAGTAGACACCTGCGGGATTTGAACTCAGAACCTAAAGCCGGAAGAAATACCGCCAATTTCTATGCAAAATTATTAATAATTTTGTTTTCTATGATACTCGTTTATCCAGAAAAGAGAGATGGTAAAGTTAAAGTCGACAGGATTTGTAAATAGAACAGGGGGTGAGGAAATACTACTGAGGATTTATTATGATACTATTATAATTTTGTGAATGATAATAATAATAATGCAGCATTGTGCTCTTATTAAAACTTAAATTACTTTACGCTTATTCTAATGTTTCTTACTCTAATACAGTGCCTGGCCAAAATCCTAAAGACGTAACACTTATGATCAAAGGAACGCCTCAGGTCGGAGAAGAGCTGGAATTAAACTGCACTGGCAAAATTACAACGGTTCCTGGCCACTCAATTGTCATTTATAAAAGAACTAAAAGTAAGTATAAACCTGGCTATTTATTCATACTTATATGTCTATATATATATATATATAT
>NC_069000.1:16968949-16977277 GCF_001194135.2 Octopus bimaculoides
AGAGAGAGAGAGAGAGAGAGAGAGAGAGAGAGAGAGAGAGAGAGAGAGAGAAAGAGAGAATGAGTGGGAGGTACTTGAGCCTGTTCGACCAAGCAAATTCAAAGGGCGATTTTAAGTGAAGTCATGTATATCTAAGCATGATTAAACAATCATCAGATATGATTGACTGGCAAAGTATTGCTAGGGATCTTTTAGTTTTAATTAACATCAGTGGCAGCAAAGATTAATGATAAAAACAAGCTGCGTGGCTTCAAATGAAACTGAAAGAAACACCGATGAAAAGATATGAAATTATTAAACGAAACGCAAAAGCATCAAGTTTTATATCCCTTAATAATCTCAGAAAATCTCACGTAAAAGAGCCGTGTAAATTCTAAGTATATTGCGAATTCAGATGATACATGCACGCATATATGAGAAGTCTCAGAAAGGAAAAGGTAACGAAGAGACAGAGAAGGTGAGGAAGAAGAAAGAAGACGAAAGAAGACTGAGAAAATGGGGGCAGAGGCAAGAGCAGATTATTATTGCACTGGTTTAAAAAAACGCAAAAGAAAGTAATGGGAAAGCATAGAAATACATTAAGAGAATAAAATTCATAAGATATCAATGCTATTCCTTACTACCCTGTGGTACACGACCAGTTCGTTAAAATGCATTTATGCTCATGGGAGCAGAACATAAAACTCACGTTTTGGAGTTCAAATATAAACTACTAGAAGAAATTCTTCAGAGTCATTAGATTCTCCACACAACAGACTGCACCTTCTGCTGCTATTAAAACACTGCCGGCATTTCTCGAGTACCTTTCAGTTGATCTTATATAATGCAGCCTTTTCCTCCAACAAGCACGTCTGTCTATCAGTGTACTGTTTCGTCTTTCTTGGATCTTAAAAGAGTTGCTTAGTTGGGATTTGATGTGGCCTTCCGTTGCCTTGACATATCACTGCACTCACATCATCACTTTGGGTTCTGTAGACACTAACTCTGTTTCATGCATGACGACTTCTGCGCTATAATGGCCGTTAAGGGGTCATGCGTTACTACCTTGGCGTGTGCATCTTGTTTCTGTGCTTGGTTTAGGACTATTAGCTTAGATTTGTTTTATATTAGGTGTACAACTGAAAGAAATCCACATGATACTATCTAATTCAGTAGATTCACATACATGAGACTGTCCGAGCTTTACCAAGGAATTTAACTCTTGGTGCTTTCGCAAGTTAGTTTATATATTTCAACATTCTTTCTCTCGGTGTTACGATCCGGGTTTGGTCGAAACCGGGCTGTGTGTTTTTACCATAAATTTTGTAATATAAATTTTTGCACTTTGTGAGCAAAACAACTCTGACCATACTTTTCTGCTCTCATATGTTACATGGTAATTTAGTGATGCTCTCAGCTTAGGAGTATATGATTCCGTTTAAAATTGCCTGGTAACTTTGTTTTGCCGTCCATAGCTTGTGTATGTGTGCGGATATTCATTCGTGTTTGTCTGTGTGTGTGTGTGTGTGTGTGTGTGTGTGTGTGTGTGTGTTGAAAGTGATATTTTTAAAGTATTCTAATTTTCTGTCTATTTGATGTACCGATGATTTCAGTGAACAGCGATTTCACAAAACTAATGGCTGGAGTTATCGACGAAAAATCGGTTGAACTGGATGATTGCATGATTATGGTAACTAAACTGTTTAGTTATAAACCAACCCAGGAGGACAAAGGACTCGAATTGATGTGTAGAATCACAGCAGATGATGGAAAATCAAGTGATGCTATGCAAGTCATCGATGTGCAAGGTATTTTTATTATTTAGTTTTTTTTCATTTATCTCAATTTTATTACATATTTTCACTGTGCTACCGCTTTTTATATGTAGTGTTTTGCTATGGATTTGAATTTGCTGTTCTTTTTAAATTACATTCTGTAATATTTGTACAATACTTACTTGTACAATATTCCGTACTTTGTGAGTATATGGTAATTCTGGGCTTTTTATTAATTTATTAATTTTCGTTTCTTTAATCATTCGCAAAACACTTATGATATTATGGTTCGTTACTGATACTAGTTCCCTCATTCTAGTTATCTCTATTTCCAGATTTTAGATAGTTTCGGATAAGATAGTTTCTTTATTTGCTTTAGAGTCCTAATTTGCCTTAGATAATACTCATCTATTTAGAGATATATACATTATATAGTTTAAAGTTTTCTCGTTTTATTTCTATTTCTTTTTATCACATGTATATACATATCTTTCTCTCGATGTAAAAACATCCTTGTCCTTGCAAAAAGGATTTGAAACATTCTTCATTGGTAATCCTTTATATATATTTTTTAAAAATCCAGTTATTATTGTACTGGTAGAATTGGTAGACTGGCTTGTAAATGCCTTTCAATATTTGTTACGGCCGTCTATCGTCTGATTTTAATTCCCATAGAGGCTGGCTTTACATTTTATCCTTCTGTGGTCGTTAAAAATAAATACCGGTCAAAAGCTAAGTCGACATAACCGATGTTTACACCCACGAAATTTTTGACATTACGTCTATCTAAGGAAATATTATTACTTATAGATGATGGTCTGGTAAAATTCTTTAAAATGCGTTGTGATTTTTAATTACGACACTGCGTTCAATATCTGAATACTGCCAAGGTTGATTTCTGCCTTTCCTAGGCGCCTCTTCTAAGTTTCTAACTAAGTTCCTTTCTATTTTATTTCTTTTTATCACTAACACTTACTAAACCTAATTAATTCTGCTCTAATTGCCTTTTCCAGGGCAAACCACCATTTGCTGTTGACGATTTCCCACGTCAACTAATTCTCTAATCCAGTCTTCGTAAACTTGGCACGCCGAAAGCAACGCAGTCAGCGTCCAGTAACTGGGTCTGTTCCTTCTAAGTTTATCTAGGTCGACCATACAGAAAACAAATTTGTAGTCTGTGTAGCCGACGATTTTGAAAAGTGGACAACTTATTCTATCCTTATCTACCGGCCTACAGAATACTCTGCTACATACGACCTGGATGATCCGATGCGATTCGCTCAATTCTACATTGGCACATCCAAGAAATTCAGCCGACAATTGTCAGTTGGAAATGTCTGAGCAGGTTTGCGAGGTTTTTACACCCTCCCCCACTTTTTTTATCCGCAAGACCTTCACAGTCCAGACGTGACTCTAAAACAGCGTTCCAATCGCCCACTAACACTAAAAGGTCGAGACGTCCCCAGGAAACCCTCCAGACATCTGAAGATATTTGGTTGCACTGCGCCTTTCGGAGCATAAACAACCATTAGTCTGAAGGCAACTTGTCACTATTGTTTACATCCAGGACCACCAATTTACCTTCTGAGTCCTGGAAGATAGTCCTTATCTTGAGATCCAGACCTCACCGGAATAACACCACATCTCCCACCCTTCCGGTTGGACATGGGGATGAATAAATCTCGTATCCACCGAAAATGGGCATGGAAGCTCGCCAGCCGGAGAGACTTGTTTCACTTAGTGACTTGAGGTCGTTGAGTAGAAGATGGCCTTGTTCTCAAAGCGGCCCCAAACCACGTGCATTTATACCGCCTATTCTGAGCAAGGCCATGTTAGATTAACGAATAGAAGCAGAAAAGGGTATTTACAGTGATTTTGTTGGAGAGGTGGGGATGACTCATGGGTATATGTAGATGTTTCCCAGAACAGTTCTTTAGACAGTCTTTTGTTGATATTTCTCATGAAAGCCCTACTCCTTCAGTATATTTAGTTTTTATGGCGTTGTATGTGTTGTTCGATGTGTTCTTTATATGTGTGTAGGTAGGATTTTTTTTGGTGTGATAAAATCCGTGTGTGTGTGTGTTGTCCGTTTGGTCATATATATATTCCATCAGTTCCTTATTGTCCGTTTTTATTGTTGTGTAATGTTTAAACTTTGCTGGTGCTGGGATATGCGATCTAAGAGTTATGTGTGTAAATTTGGTTGTACATGTAATGATGGTGTCTGTGCGAGTGGCGGTGGTAATGGTAGTGACAAGGATGGCGTTGCTTACGGTACTGGTGTGACTGATGTTGGGATGGTATTTGTTTACCATTTCTCAAAGGTGTCCCCCAATCCTTAGATCATGCCTACCAGTTTTTTGTGTTGGTGTCAGTGTGATTTTGTTTCTTTTCCTTTTCTTAGACTTGCTGACATTTTACCATTTAAGCTCTTTGTCGTCACCCTCACCACAGGACATGTCCGAGTGGTCCGAACACGAGCGGGCATGTCTTCGGGAGACTTTTGCGGTTGTTTTGTTGACAAAGTTGTTATTTTTGTGGATTCTGATTCTGTTGTTTTTCCTCCTGCCTGGAATGTGGAACCTATAGACGTTGATGCGTTCTCTGTTCTGTTTGCTGCTGTTTCTTCCACTGTTGTTCTTGATATTGTGTTCTATTACTGCTGTAGGTGCTGCTGTAATTGTTGTTGCTGCTACTGTTACTGTTGTTTTTGCAGTTGTAGTGGTTACCTGCTTCTGCTGGTGTTGTTGCTATTGTTGTGATCGTGGTAGTGGTAGAAAAGTGGAGATCTCCCTTCTCTGTTTTGCTGTGGGCAAAAGGCCTTCTGGCGGTTTGTGTCCCCAAACACTTGACACCTCAACTTTCTGCCTTCAACGACTATGTGGAGCTCGGTGCCATCTAAAAAATTTATGATAGCAGGGATTGCTTCTACACTTTCGTGATCTATCTGCACCGACTGCTCCATACCTAGCCCTGCAGATTCTGCACCTACAGGATATATGTTTTGTCCTCTATGTCCAGGAGGACAGCTGCTATCAACATCAGATATCTATTTCTGATGGTATGTCTCCAATTAAACTTTCGTTACTTGACGGCTCAGGTATATAAATACGAGAAATATTCATCTTTTGAAGTCAAAGTGGAATGCGCCTTTGCCTTCTCTTCTGTGGAGAATCTCATCTTTACAATGCCATATCGCTCCCCTTCTTGCAACGTAAGTTTTCGTGTCCCGTACTGGACATAGTTTGTTACTGTGTTGTCCGTTCTAATTTACGATGTTGTACTCCTCTCATTTCGTGTATTATTGTTTTTTCTGAATGTGTTCTGCACAAAAAGGCCTCAGGAGTGTTGAGAGTAACCATTCTTCCAGTTTTTAAACATGCTTCCTGCATTTTTTTTTTCAATCGTCTATCGACAGCTTCACATTCTCTGGCGCTTGATTCATCGCAGCTGCGACACCGCTAACGCTTGACTTGTAGGTTTTGTCGTTTTCAGCGACTGTGTTGGTGTTAACGGTGGCAGTGGTGGAAGCGGTGGTCGAATTTGCACGTGTTAATTGCGAAGAATTTGTTTTTCCTGTTTTTCTTGTTAGTTGTTGTTGTTGCTTTGTTTGGTTTTTCTGATGATGATGATGATGATGATGATGATGATGATGATGGAAAGGTGGCGATCCGACAGAAGCATCAGAAACTTCGGAAACTTCAGAGCGTCAGAATGTAAATAGCCGGAGCAAATACCGCATGACATTTCTGTCGGCTCTTTACGCTCTGAGTCCAAATCACATAGGAGAGAGCTTTGCCTGCGTCTCCTTCGACGTCGATTAAAAAAAGTACCTGTTTAATGCCTAGTCGATGGCATCGGTTTACATCCTACACTCAAAATCATCATCATCATCACTATTATTATAATTATTATTATTATTATTATTATTATTATTATTGTTCAGTAGTTTTATTTTTATAACGTGCTTTCACTTCACTACCGAGCACAACTCTGTGTGCCTTGGGTATGTACTGTGGTTTGCTGTGGTGCTCTTATGTTTACTGTATTGAAAATGTTTTGCGTAGGATGTGTGTAGTGCCCAGTAGTGCAATTTTCTGTATGTTATATATATTTGTAAGTCCTGGTGTTTTTGTTATGGATTTGTCTGAATATTTATTATTATTATTATTATTATTATTATTATTATTGAGCGAGAGAGCAGTGCATGCCATCAAAGGAACACCGGGGTAAAATATACGAAGTCCAGTATATCCATCATGACTACTCGTCTGATAAGGGTACACCAGGCACATGTGTGCGACTTGGTGATCACATCTCATGATAAACCGCGCATGACATTGCAGGTGCTGTCCAGTTAGAATGTTCGTCAGGTTGAGAAGTCCATCACGCTCAAAAGGGCCCTAAATAGGGGTTATTTAACCCATATATGTCCCAGTTGAACGAAACACCCATGTTTCCAAATGTGAATTATCCAAACCTCAAAGAGTTCCTCTCAACACATGACTGTGATGCTCCCCAACTACTTCTGCTCATGATCAGAAATGCAGATATCGTAATTATTGTTATATCGTTGTTGTTATTACTATTAACATTATTATTATTATTATTATTATTATTATTATTATTATTATTATTATTATTACTATTATTACTATCATCATCATCATCATCATCATCATCATCATCATCATCATCATCATCATCATCATTATTATTATCATTATCATTATTATTATTATTATTATTATTATTATTATTATTATTATTATTTGAGAAGACAGTGAGTTGGAAGAATTACTAGAGCGTCGAACAAAAGACATTGCTGTATTTGTTCCTGCTATTTACATTCTGAGTTTAAATCTCACCAAAGTCAACTTTGTCTTTCATCCCTCCGAGGTCGATACAATGAAGTACCAGTGAGGTACTAACCACGTCCTTTCAAAACTGCTGACCTTGTGTCTCAGTCAGAAACAACTATTGATACTGATTTCAAATTTTGGCACAAGGACAGCAATTTCATGGAAGGGATTTGTCCATTACATTGATTCCAGTGCTCAAATGGTGCTCATTTTATCGACCTAGAAATTATGAAAGACAAATTCGACATCGACAGAATTTGAACTTAGAAACTAAAGACGGACGAAAAGCCGCTAAGCATTTTGTCCGGCATGCCAACGATTTTGCCAGCTCGCTAGAAAGAATTATTAATATTAGAGATTAACAGAAGCGGTAGAAAAGTGGGTAGTATGCCTTGTAGTCTTCAGTGAAGTTTCTTTGTGGATAGGGGAATTTTGCGATGTTAGTTGGAAACCTTTTGACAAGGGACCAGAAAACTCATTTATAAGCAGGTGGAGAGGTAATAGAAAGATTGTAGGTAGTGCAATGTCCTAAACCACCATATTTTTTTTCTCCACTTGGTCATCTTGCAATCGTTGCGGGGTTGGGAGAACACCCTCGCCACTGGTCATTATCAAAAATTTCACTTCAGACACAAATAGTTCCATATGGATTATATTTAAGTGTTCGTACCAGCACATATAGTGTACAAGAAGGGAGAGCTCCAATACAACCCGAAAGATAGATTCCAAGTATTTTCCAGATCAACTTCGTATTTAATCCTTCTGAGGTAGATAAAATAGAATTATATTCAAAGAGACACATAGGTCAAATTCACTGAAAATATGACACTAAAGTTAGAAATCACTATCACAAAATCAATCTACACAATGTATACAATAAATTATTTTATTTATATTTTTAAAACTTATTTCATTGTGGTATTTCATTTGATTTTCATTTGTTTCGTTCATTTTCTTTTAATTAAAATTTTCTAGGACTGTTTATTGTACCTACAGGTATTACTCCTGACCACGTTCCTGATGACGACAACGATGACATGGATAAGACCGATGAAATGGACAATGGTGATAAAAACACAGATATGCCTGATGAAGCTACTGTCGTGCCGGAACCTAAACCGGAAGGAAAGGACGATGGTGAAGAACCTACAAGCGAAGGGAAACCTAAAGAAGAAACAGTTGATAAAGTTATCGCTAAAAAAGACAAGACCGTTTCCGAAAACAGCTCTGGCATGTTGCGGGAATATTGTTTATTGGTATTTGCTACCGCTCTTCTTGTTATGGTGTAATAACCCCACACCGCTCCCAAGTGAGTCTCCCTATCATACATGGTTGGGATAAAATGTCGAGGTATATTTGACTTTCACTTTCTGAAGTGGACAAATTTCAATCAACCGACAAAAACAATAACAACATTATTTTTAGGGTTTTTTCTAATTATTTTTATTTGTTTGTTTTCGTTATTTTTTTTTTTTTAATTTCTGACCCAAATAAAAATGTCAAAACTCTTTTTTTTAAAATTTATTTTTCAAGATGTCTGACTTCCCCTTAAAAATAAAACAAAAAAAAAATGTAAATATTTTTTCATTCTTGACCCGCCAAAAAAATGTCAAATTCCCTTCCTTTTAACGAAAAATTTCTGGTACCATCCAAAAACTTTCTTCAAATATATATATATACATATATATATATTTATACTTATATATATATAC
>NC_069000.1:16979787-16982074 GCF_001194135.2 Octopus bimaculoides
ATATATATATATATATATATATATATATATATATATATATATATATACAAATGCATATACATGCAAACATAACTTTATGAATATTTGTGTATATGTATACACGTAAGCACTCATACATACACACACACACACAGCACAGCGCACGCGCACACACACATACGCACACACACAAACACACACACACATTCACGTACACAAACAAAGGTTGTTCGCGATATCCCTGTGGAATTGCTAGGTTTTAATTCCTGTTTGTTTTTTTTTTTACTCGTCCTCTTTATATTTGAATAAAAGAATTAACAAATTTCATAAATTTCTTTCTTGATAATTTGATTTTTGTTTCTAATGAATCTTAGTTACTGAGTGATTGCCTCTTTTGGAATTACCTGCATTGCCAGAAGAAATTGCCATCCATTCTGCATAGGAATTTCACTGAAGCCACAAATCATATAAGAAAACAGGAATCATTGGCTGCCTGCCAAATATCGTAATAACTACATTTTTTAGATTATCTACATAGAATTGTATTATCGTAATAACTGTACAATATTTTCGTATTTAGGTTCCCAAAGTGATTGAACACACACACACATAGACACATACACACAAACACACATAGACACACACACACACACACACACACACACACATAGACACACACACACACACACACACACACACACACACACACATATAAATGTATATCTATATCTGTATATGTGTGTATGTGTGTGTGTGTACAGATAGATAGATAGATAGATAGATAGATAGATTTGCATGCATGTCTCTCTGTATGTATATATGTATGTGTGTATGTATGTATGTATGTACGCACAGGCATTTAAGGAAAATTTGAACTGTTCGACACTTCAACTCAAGTGTCTTTGTCACATCTGACGAAGGCAACTGACCTGAAATTTCGAAGTCACTGTCAACCTTTTCCTTATAAAATGTGATACGGTACTTGAATGTGCTAAGTGTTCCTTCAATTAATCTTCTTCGTGAATATAACTATACATTAAAAAAGCAAATTAGTTTAAAAATAAATAAGGCTACATACATACATACATACATACATACATACATACATACATACATAAATGATATAATTGATTTCATCCTGTGATTCTCATGCACAAGCTGATGTATTTTTTCTGCATTTCCGGGGGTGACGCTCGTGGTAGGTCTTCCAGATTGCACGTCGTCTTCCAGGGACGGTCTTCTGTTTTGAAGCGCCCGTGCCATTCGGAACATTGTGCACGATCCATTGCCTCGACGCCGTAAGCTTGCCGAAGCATGCTCAATGCCTCTCTAGCAGACTTCCAAATTTAACGCAAAATTTCAGGTTCGCTCATTGTTCCAACTTCTTATCCAGAACAAAATCGCATGCTACACCATACACATGATCACAAAAGTACAAATTTCACAACTTGCGAAGTAAACACAGCAATGTCTACTCGGCACACTGCCCCATGAATGTCAATGCTAGCTCTCACTGCGCATGCAACCATGTTCTGCCATCTCTTGGCGCGCTACAGAACTAGTCCGGGAACATTTTGATACCATCTCGTATAAAGAAAGCATGAAAGGAGAAATGCAAATTATAACCCGCTTGCTTTTAGGCAATTTTAGTAGCATAACCCTATCAATAGGTAAGCGCTGCAGATACATAAACCGAGGTATGACATGCTCAACTTAATTGGGTCCCATATTCAAGTTAAATATGACTTGAATCATATATGATCTCTCACTAAGACTGTTTATATACCAGTCTACGAACGCTGAATTTGAATGACGCCCACACAGTAAGAGATTGCGATCCTTCGCTTGTTACATTAACTTATTCTCTCTAGAAACTGGAACTATCTTTTATATTGACTTAAGTAATTCATGTGACTTTCGGAGCATGTTGCATAAATTTTCTCAACACACAAATTTATATATATATATATATATATATATATACATATATATTGTGTATTAAAGGATTTAAAATACCAATGTTTTATTATTTCAGTTTCATGCTAGTTAAAAGAAATAAAGTTATTAAGCAGAAATTATTGCAATGACAAGATTTCTGCTCATAAAATATAAACACTATTTCCTCTTCTGTCATCTGAAAAACTTATCTAAACTTTCTAAATTCATCCAATTCATATTCTTAATTTCTGTTCAAAACACTTGACATACTCAAAATAATATATGTATATACAAGCATACACACATACAAACACACACACACACACACATGCACACACACACACACACACACACACACACACACACACAC
>NC_069000.1:16982401-16985482 GCF_001194135.2 Octopus bimaculoides
TATATATATATATATATATGTATATATATTCTTTTATTTTTGTACTTATTTCATTCATTTGACAGCAGCCATATATATATATATATATATTATATTGGAAAAATTCTGGAAGACATTAGAGAAGCAGAGACAGTAAGTCGGAATGAATGCGTTTCATTTGCATTTAGTTTCTATTCCACTTTTTCTTTCTTACTTGAGATCATACCGAGATTGACTTTACGTTTTATCGACGGCTAAAACCTCAAATGCGGGGAAATTATTGCAAGAAGAAACAAACGCTTGCAAGCGACATAAGTTTTCTCAGTCGTAGTTTCTGTCCCCATTGCCACCTGATAAAACAGGACGAAAAGGAGACGTAAGCATATGTTAATGAAAGTAAGAACCTGGAATTTTTACCTATGTATAAGATTCGTTGTTAACAATATATAGATATGATATTGATGGCAAAACATATTTAACATTAATATACGCAGGAGGTTCGCGAACACCATAATCACACAGCAATACATTTTCTCTACGCAGATTTACACAGAGCTTTTGATTTTCTTTTTTCCTTTTTTTTTTTTTAATATGTAAGAGTGAGGCCAATTTTTTTTTTTACTTGCTGCATAGAACAGAAGAAAAAAATTACATAACGAAGAAATGACGTTATCTGAACATGTGTCCTGCCTCAAAGAAAGACTTTATGTTGCTCATGAAATAAATAAAATTCTTTACACCATTTAATCTCAGTTCTTTAAATTTTTTGTAATATATTTCAATGCATGTTTTGTGTTTGTATGTCTTATTTGCAAGCTTTCTTTTAATTAGTTGAATTAATAATTTTTACAGTAAACAAGCAGTGACCGTGCTGAACCACTGCCTTGTAAATATTGTCTCGTTTGAAGATCAAAACTTCCTGGAAACCATTCAAAATGATATTTTAATACAAAATGGTTTCTTTAATACTACGCGTTTATATAGGTTTTTGTTTTTGTTTTTCGATATCTACGCATACATATCCTTTTTGTTATATATACGAGTGTGTATGTGTATGTGTGTGTGTGTTTTGTGTGCGTTGTGCATGTCTTTGTGCATGCATACCAATACAGTGTTACAACTTCAATACAGTAGCCCAGGCTGCTATGGACACTACACTTACTGAGATTTTTACTTTATCAAAACGGTACACTTCCTCAAACTCTGCTCTGTTGTCAAGTTCCTTCACTTTACACCGGGAACAAAATTATCAAGAGAGGAAAAAGTGCTCCTTTCAAAGGCTTATTGCAAACATTATTAGATATTATTACTCCTTGAGAGATATCTAAACTGTTTATAACCGCTGGCACGTTAGCAGAAATGACTATATTTCAGTCATATTTTACAGAGAATCGTTTTTCGGGTGAGGCCTGTTACAGAATGATGACGAATGCGAAACAACAAGGATGGAAGTAGTCCTTTTACAAATACTTTTAAAACTACGAATCTCCTTTGCAGTTCTGTTGAAAATGTGTGAGTTGTCATCTCCCAGTGATCTCGAATTTCTTTTGCTATTATCATTCATTTCAATGATGTCAACGTCAATATAGCTCTTGTTATTGATGGAGATGAATTTTAGCAATGGGTAGAGACATTACTATAGTTTACCTTAGAGTGACCAATGAAAATGAAAACGACCGCCAACTGAAGTACAACATAAATTCTGTTACGATCTTAATTCACTAGCTTAGTTTATAGCTGAAAATGAGCCTTAGTTACTTCATGATCAAAGAACTTTCAACACAGCTGTCGAATGTATTTGAAAAATAGTGCATCCAAACCGCTTGTAAGTGCATTCAAAATAGTCAGGAACACCACCATTAGTGATAAGGCAACCTTTAGCATAAGCAAAAGAACAGGATCAGCAGAACGGCTAAAAAGTATTCAATGATAATTGACCACGAGTGCATTTTTCAGGTTTTAAAATGTACTCTTAAAGTTATCAAAGGACCGAATTCTCCTTTTGATGAAATAACAATAGTCTTAGCAGGAAACTTTCACAGTCTTCAGTCATTCCAAACGAAAAAAAGGCTGGGCAAATCAGAAGCCAAATGAAATCGCCCCAACATAAACTAGGAACAAACATGAAAGTTTACCCTAACACGTTAACCGCCACGGCCTGTTACTGACTATTGTGTGAAGTTAAAGCAATGAACCAATGGTAGAACATGTAGCGGTTAACATGATAAGGAAGATCATCACTCATTTGATTTTGCTAGGAGATTTTGAAGCTAGGAGAAATAGTTGCTATAGTTGATTCAAATGGCGACGGATCAGTGACTGACATGGCGAAATAACATCAATATTTAACGAACTAAAAAGAAATTAAGTCTTACCCAGCATTCTGTACAACTACTACAATCGAAGACCCCTGTAAAAGAGCAATACTTGCACTAATTAGACTGTCAAAATTATCAATAAACAAGTTACGGAACAGTTGCATGGCGATTAATTTCTTTACAAGCCTCTCATAACGAAATGAATGACTCCATTGGGATTCACAAAAGCTAGGAAAGTTCTGGAATGCCACATCTCAGAACCGCACTGAAGAAATGATTCTAAATTATTCTACTAGTTAAGTTGGATGCTCCACTTTTGTGCAATGGCATAGGATTGGTAATTAAGCAACAAATGCCACATTTGATTGAGGCAACACAATTAACGTTCTTTTCCGCTGGGGAGGATAAGTTTACCCGAACAGCTACTATCACTCCTAGGTTGCAGTCTCTAATGAGTATATGTTTTGTTATGGCCAACAAATCCTACAGGTATGTGCTAATGGTGGTTGGTTAACAGCTGGGGGATATCTGTTTCTCTCTGCGTCAAATGTATGTTGCTGCATCAGGTGTTGGAGCACAAATCTTTTTTTTAAATAATTCTTTTAAAAAATCACCTCTACACTTCAAAAACTGTATTGAGTAATCCTCATGGACATTCACCGCCTTAACAACAATAGCAACGACAGTAATAATAATAATAATAATAATAATAATAATAATAATAATAATAATAATAATAATAATAATAATAATAATAATAATAATAATAATAATAATAATAATA
>NC_069000.1:16986582-16987019 GCF_001194135.2 Octopus bimaculoides
TATATATATATATATATATATATATATTAGACTGTTTACCCCTATATATTGAGAGAGTTGATATCTTGATTTTATAATCCCTAAAGAGGACATTATATCCTCAACCGACAAGCTGCTGCTTGTGCGGCTTCCACCCCTACCACTACAACCAATTAACTACTACTACTGACACAGACAGAGGTCACTGCCATTTACCATTACCAACACGGTCACTACTACTACGACAACCAACAAAAAATGCTCCCACGTGGACTAGTGACACCAGTAAGGAACAATTATGAACTCTTCATTTAATTTCATTTTTTTAAATATGTATTTTTGATAAGGTTCGTTTTTACAAGAACCGAAACATGTTAAAAATATCTCTGACAAAATTTTAAATTAAAATTCATTTTTTATATATTGGCGTTTTCAAACTTCTTTTTTTATAAATATAT
>NC_069000.1:16988055-16989934 GCF_001194135.2 Octopus bimaculoides
ATATATATATATATATATATATATATGCATGCATGCATGCATACATACATACATACATACATACATACATACATACATACATACATACATACGAAAAAATGCACTATTACAAAGGTTAAATGTTCGCAAATGTGAATACCTTCTCTAAATTTGAGGAAAATGTGAACATCTGTGGTGAATTAATTTATTATAGCTCATGTATTCGGGCTAATTTATGTTTATATTTATAATATTATGAAAATTTATATTATATTCCACTTATTAACCCCTGTATTGTTGTTAACAGCATTTATTTATTATCTGTCCTGTTCCTGTCAACATCTACATATAAAATTCGGCAATTATAACTTTGCCAAAAACTTCTAAATGGGAGATCGTGAAATGATAACATTAATTTCAGATTCATGAATACCTTTTAAAAACGTGTGAAACTGTTCCATTTTAAAAACGCGTGAAGCCGTTCCTTTTTATCATAAACATTCCATTTCTACCATAAAGTATTATTATTAAGATTTCAATGCATTTTCTTTTTTGCTTTCAATATAATTTAAGACATGAAGAGTTTCTAAACTTCCTCATGCTAAACACTTCCTCATGCTAAACACTTCCTGCCATTCATTAATAAACTATTTCCAATGTCTTTCGATAATTTTTTTCTTGGTGTTTCCAAAGAATCTTTTTGGCATGTACCTTTTGTAGAAAGATTATTATTATTATTATATGGAACCTCACAGCTTATTTTGCTGGGTATGATGGGAAATGCCAGCTGTCCACAGCCAGCAGACTAACGTGACTTGTTTACTGGTCATGCTTCAAGAACCCTGCGAAGAATTCTTGCAGTTCCAAGCAATGATGATTTTTGTAGGTGTTCTACCTATACACTAGCGCCGATCTTTTCCAGCCCTGTTAGTAGTTGAGTGCTGATACTTCCAAGTGCACCAATTACTATTGGTATCACGTCTACTCTCTTTTCATTACATGTTTTTGGTGATTTCTGGTGGGCTGGCTTTGATCTTGTACTGCAATTAAAATCCTTCAGTCTCTGATTTGAGTCCTGAGCTTCTCAGCCATTGTTGAGATTTTACTTCGTCTGTTTTTATTTGCTGTTTAGCTTATCCCAATATTTGCCATGCAAAGGTTTTTATTGCCATCGTTTTATTATGATACTTTATCATTTCAGTTTTAGTTTGGATTTCAGTTGTTTTACAGCTTTTGGCCTGTTATAAGAATTAAAACTGTTGTTTGTATGAATTTGTTGACCTTTATTATATCGAGTGTTGGGTGATAAAAGTCTCTCTCAAGACGTTTTGTTTAGCGGCTAGAAACAGAATCTAAGCATCCTCGAATCCTAGCCTTACGTCTTCAAAAAATTAAGGACATATTTCATAAGTTAAGCGTAGACACATTATTCAATAACTGCTGACTTGAAGACAAACATCAATAACAATACAGACTACCAAACTTAATGCTGTTTTGGAAAACTATCTCATTAACTCACCTTCATATCCAACACTGAAAACATCTGCGACCAATTCAACCTTTCTGTTATCAACTTCTGAAACCATCACACATTTCGCATTTCGTCGTTTGTCTTTATAATCTAATACGATCGTGCTTTGTTGTACATAGACACATTTGGTATAATCATATTTGGGAGGAAAATCTATCGTTTTCACGCCGTTAGTTTCTTTATAAACTCCATCGTCGGTAGTGAGATACCACTTCAATATTGTCGTCATTTGTTGGCTGTACCCCGTGCACACCAATCGTGCGCTGCCCCGTTTTAACTTGTTGCACGTACCTCGGTTTATCTTGACTGAAGGAATAAAGTCTGCAAAATAAATGACGATCGTGATAAGGAGGAGGAGGAGGAGGAGGA
>NC_069000.1:16991031-16992045 GCF_001194135.2 Octopus bimaculoides
TATATATATATATATATATTGTCTGTACATGTGTAACAACGTGAATTGGTAACGAATGGCTAATGATATACACAGTACAGTATTGTGAATGGTTATCAACGTGAATAGTACAATGGTTGACCAATAACCGGCCACTACTTACTGTGTGTCAGCAAGTCATGGCTGACGGAGTAAAGCTTGCCTTTGACATCCTTTGCCTGACAAGTAATATTATTCTCATGACAGCTCTTCAAGTTAATCTTGAACGATATATAACCATGGTGTCCCGCTTGACTGGATTTGATTTCTTTTAGCTTGGTGGCTTCATTGTTGATGGACAACTTGTGGGTCTTAGTTTCTGGTGAGTAAGTTAAGACAGAGATATTGGCACGCAGTATTTCAATCGTGGTTTCGTTGAAGTCACCCGAGAAGGCGAAGTCACATTTTACTGTCACATTCTGATTTAGCTTTGGTTTTGGTAGGTAAGACAAGTGAGCTGCAATAGAGGAACATAGAATTTGATAGTTACTAAAACATAACTTGGATACGACGTGATCTGGCAATACTCTTCATTAGACGCAGATTGCACTGAACGGGCAGATAAATCATAAAAACCATTCCACCAGAGATTATTTTGTGTATTATTTCAGACGTATATACATTTATATTATTTCAGACATATATACATTTATATTATTTCAGACAAATATACAGGCGCAGGAGTGGCTGTGTGGTAAGTAGCTTGCATACCAACCACACGGTTCTGGGTTCAGTCCCACTGCGTGGCACCTTGGGCAAGTGTCTTCTACTATAGCTTCGGTTCGACCAAAGCCTTGTGAATGGATTTGGTAGACGGAAACTGAAAGAAGCTCGTCGTATATATATATATATATATATATATATATATCATAAATATATAGGGATTGACAGTAACCTGCTTCTCCAACATACTGAGAATTCAGAAATAGCAGCCAAAGAACTACTGATTCCAAAACTACAAATTATTACTCTAAATTGATAGCGATATTTCTGATA
>NC_069000.1:16992677-16993120 GCF_001194135.2 Octopus bimaculoides
GTGTGTGTGTGTGTGTGTGTGTGTGTGTTTTATTAAAACAATAAACGTGCTCCTTTAATAAAACATTGGTATTCAATCGTAATACCTTCAGTTTTCTATTCTAAGTGGCTTAACCATACTACTCTGAGCAGGCAACACAAGGATTTATGTGTGCGTGTATGCACAAGTGTACGTATGTATGTGTGTATGTCTGTATGTATGCATGCGAATATATATGTGTAAATAAATGAATAAATAGATACATATATATGTGTGTACGTATACATACGCACACACACACACACACACACACACACACACACACACACACACACACACATAGACACGCACGTACGCACACACAGCGTGCCATAAAAAGTCTGGATGAATAAATGTGTGAATATTCACAGAAATGTGTAGTTACTACATCGGAGTTACTGCATTTTCCTCCAATGTCTCTACAT
>NC_069000.1:16993184-16994131 GCF_001194135.2 Octopus bimaculoides
GTGTGTGTGTGTGTGTGTGTGTGTGTGTGTGTGTGTGTGTGTGTGTGTGTGTGTGTGTGTGTGTGTGTGTGTGTGTGTGCGCGCGTGTGTGCGTGTGTATACGTGCTTGTGTGTATGTGTGTCTGTGTGAAAAATATTGAGAAAAAATGCGTCGAGATGGTCTTCTAAAAATATATATTTAAAACAAGTGCAGAATAACTACATCCTGTGTTCATATGTATGTAAAATAAAAACAAGGGACGCAACTTTGATTTGCGGTTTTGTTTTCTTTTCTTTTTGTCATTTCCAAAACAAGGGACGCAACCCTGGTTTGCGTGTTTTCATCATTTGTCATTTAAAGGAATCGACTTCTATTTTTAGAAGAGTTATCTATTCTCAAAGAGTGTCACTGAATTATTTTTGGTCGGGTTATTCATATATATATATGAATGTATGTACGCAATTACTTACGTATCTATATATTATAGACAACTTACTAGGAATTGGTTCAACAGTGACAGCTACCGTGGTCGGATTCGAAGTGAAGTCACCATCCTGTAAATGATATGGATAATATTAGAGAATGATGATGATGGTGATGACGACAACGACGACGACGATGATGACTATGACGATGATGACGATGATGACTACGTGACGGTTATTATGATGATAGAGTAGTAGTAGTAGTAGTAGTAGTAGTAGTAGTAGTAGTAGTAGCAGCAGCAGCTGTTGTAGTACTTACAAATGCCGTTAAGTTGACATAATAGGTAGACTGTAGTTCATCATAGATGAGAGGCTTTAACAATTCCAATTGGCCAACCCAGTAACTGCTGTTAGCTTTGATAGTCTTCACTCCAAATATTTCACACCCAGAGTTTGCTGATGACTGTTTGTAGAGAGAACAGTAGATATTATATATATACATATATATATGTATGTATATATATATATATATATATATATAT
>NC_069000.1:16994258-16996992 GCF_001194135.2 Octopus bimaculoides
GGGTATATATTTATAACAAAGAAGTTTGAAAACGCCAATATATAAAAAATGAATTTTGATTTATAATTTTGTCAGAAATATTTTTAACATGTTTCGGTTCTTGAAAAAACGAACCTTATCAAAAATACATATTTAAAAAAATGAAATTAAATGAAAAGTGTCAACATAGTCCACGTGGGAGCATTTTTTGTTGGTTGTAGTAGTAGTAGTAGTGACCGTGTTGGTAAATCAACAAAAAATGGTCCCACGTGGACTATGTTGACACCAGTAAGGAACAATTATGAACTTTTCAAGTAAAGAACAAGTCAGTAATGCATTTGAAAGGCAATAATATCAATTTAACCCTCGCCGCATCTAAACTCTTCAGTCAACCATTGAGCCAAATTGATAGGGAGCCTCTACACGGGTGCTGGACCTGCTAGAAATAATAGAGAAATCCCTCCTAAATCACACAACGGATCATCATTTTAAAGGACTGTAAATGAAAATGTAGTCCTTAAAATGTAGAAATAGAAGTGGGATAAGGTTGCGAGTGACACTCCTTTGATTACAAGTCTTTTGGATTAATTAACAATCGTTTTCTCAAATAGGTGCAAGACCACAAATTTAGAAAGAGAGATTGAGCAGTTAAATCAACCGTAGTATTTATTTGACATTATTTTCATTTCACCGACTCTGGAAATTGACTGCGGCAGGATTTGAACACAGAAATTATTTTGTAAAATCTTAATTAAGTACCTAAATGCATTTTGGCAGACATTTTAACGATTCAAGCAAACCTCCGTCCTCTGTACTAAATAACAATAACAACAATATTGTTCGTCAATGAAAATGTAATACAATATGGAGTCACCTGATTCATTGCTTCTGATTCACACGATACCGTCAGAATTTTGTTACTCTTGTCCACATCAAGAGCTACAATTAAGGGTTTAACTATTGTTTTCACTGGAGTCGACTGTAAAGTAAAAAAAAATAAATGTGAAGAATCAAAACATCTTTTAATAATTATGAAATTGATAGATTAAAGAAGTATTATTAAATTATGGGGAACGATGAAGTTACAAAATGGAAAATTTAGGGAACATTTAAATTACGAAATAGCTACTTCAAGGAATTAACGTATGCTTAATTTAGTGAATGGAAAAATTTACTGTAAAATGATAAAATTATTGCGTATTTCGACAATCTTCTACGAGGTGGTGACATTGCTGTGTTTACTTCGCAAGTTGTGAAATTTGTGTTTTTATGATCACGTGTATGATGTAGTCTGCGATTGGTGGTGGGGGTGGACGGACGGACGGACGGACGGATGGGCAGATGGGCGGATGGATGGATAGATGGATGGATGGAGGAAGAGTCAAACAAGCAGACAGATATATAGAGATAGAGAGATAGAGAGATAGACCGACAGGGAGACGGATACAGAGAGATAGAGAGATAAAGAGATAGACAGACAGGTAAACATACAGACTGAGAGACTAACAGACGGACAGACAGATTGATTGATTGATTGATTGATTGATTGATTGATTGATTGATTGATTGATTGATTGATTTATTGATTGATCGATCGATCGATTGGTTGATCGATTGGTTGATTGATTGATTGATTGATTGATTGATTGATCGATCGATTGGTTGATCGATTGGTTGATCGATTGATTGATTGAT
The DNA here is from genome assembly GCF_001194135.2 of Octopus bimaculoides. NCBI lineage: Eukaryota > Metazoa > Mollusca > Cephalopoda > Octopoda > Octopodidae > Octopus > Octopus bimaculoides. The sequence goes on from NC_069000.1 coordinate 16,995,933, forward strand.
TGATTGATTGATTGATTGATTGATTGATTGATTGATTGATTGATTGATAGCTTATATAAAACATTCACTTACCATAGGTAAAGTTGTATTGGTCTGCGATACGTTAAAAAATGGTGGATTATCATTGACGTCAACTACGTAGATTTTTCTTTCTAGAAACGAATTTGATTTGCCATCCTGTAGAAATAATGATAACGTTAATGATGATGATGATAATGATGATGATGACAATGATGGTGATGATAGCTGTTTCCTTTTCTACATATTCGATGAAGGGAACAATTCATTTAAATTGACCTTTGTACTGGTCTACTCCTCAGTTTATTCACTATCGCAAGATAAAAGCCAAAGTCGACTTTGGTAGGATTTGGGATGTAACTAATGATAAATAATGATATTTCAAATTTTGGCACAAGGTCAACAATTTTAGGAGAGGGTTAGTCGATACAGTCGACCCCAGTACTTCTTGACTAATACTTTATTTTATCCATCCAGGTAGGATGAAAGTCGAAGTTGATTTCGTTTAAATCTAAACTCTGAAGAGGCGGAACAAATGAAACAGAGCATTTACTACAACACCTTAACGACTCTGCTAGTTGACCACTTTAAATAATGGCGTCTAAATTAGTCACACGGCCAGTAAATTTTGAACCTAGAACGCAAAGATCCAGGAGAAATACTGTATGACTTTTTCCCCATGATCTAACGATTCCGCCAGCTCATCAGAGAAAAATATTTATCCTTTCTCTTTCTCTTTTATTTGTTCCAGTCATTTCACTGTGGCCGGCCATACTGGAGTATTGCCTTAAAGGGTCTTAGTCGAACAAATAAACTTCAGGAACTTATTTTTAAAGCCTAGTAATTCTGTTAGTTACTTTTGTCGAACCGACAAGTTACAAGGATGAAAACACACCAACACCGATTATCAAGCGGTGATGGAGGACAAACACAGACACAGAGACGCACACACAAAGGTATATACATATACATATATATATGTAGGCATATATATATATATTCATGTGTGTGTGTGTGTGTGTGTGTGTACATATATATATAT
>NC_069000.1:16997016-17002804 GCF_001194135.2 Octopus bimaculoides
TATTATATTATATTATATTATATTATATATATATATAGTTGATTCGAGGAAGTTATATCCTCATTAGGAATTATATAATCCAAGGTATTCCACTGGTTAATCCCTATCATATAATACGAAAGTCACTGGTATATGTTAGGGATTATTGAAATTGTTTGTTATCAATATTGAGTGTAAAAGAAAATGGAGTAATAATGGATGTATGAATACTTTATTTATATGTTATTAAATGATGAAAATGTTTGTTAAAAGCCATAACAGCACAAATAAATTGATTACAAATCGTAAAGCTCAAAAAAAAAATAATAAAGGAACCTGCATATATGTTTCAGTCCTATCACCTGGTTGATCAGACGTTCTAAGCATTTGGTTAAATGCTAAGAAAGGTATCATATTCTAACATTATAGTGGTAGGACTTCCTCAGGGTTAATCATGAGCTCGTGGAACTTAAGAAGTCCTTACCACCATATAGTCTTGGAGAGCCAGATATCGAACCTCTGTTTGTCCAGGGCCAATCTGAAGATAAATAACAATAACAACTACACTGTAGTGACGCTTATGACAATACTTACAGTTGCTTTAAATCGGATGGTGTAGATTTGACGCTTTTCATAATTCAGCGATTTGGCCAATACTAGTTCAGTACGCCAAGATTTCGTTTTGTTCCGCCTTATCGGAGCTGAGAATATGAATGTGCTACAAGCGATTGCGTACTGAAATGAGAAATTATTAAGATGTATATAAAACATGCATTGCATTAGGATTTGTTGTTTAGTTCTTATATAATATTTTTTGCGAATTTTATACCTAAACATGCATGTGCGTGACATGGTGATCTCATATCAAGATAAACAGCGCATGATCTTGCAGGTGGAACCCAGTTAGAATTTTCTTCGAGTCGAGTAGAATTTTCTTCAGGTCCTTGAATAAGGGTTATTTAAGGATGATGAATGAAACACCCATGTTTCCAGAGGTGGGTTATTCAAACCCTGAAGAATTTCTCTCAAGACAATGATCCTGCTCCACTACTTCTGCTCGTGATCAGGGGTGCACATATCGTCAGCTACCAAGGGACATGCTCAACTGGTTAAGGTCAAACAGCAGACAAACAAACCTGTGGTATTAAGCAGAATATTTGCTGTAGCCTATCTGAGAAAAAGCATGTACATGAAGACAAGACTGCCAATCAGTTAAAATCAGAAGCCATGAGAGACAGTGCCTGGCACTGCATCAAGAAATTTATTTATTGATTATTATTACTATTAGTTTCCACTGAAGGTGACTTTGCCCTTTATATTTTCATGGTCGATGAAATATGTAACAGTTCTAGAAGAATGAATAGCCAACTTGACCGGCAGAATTTCAACACAGTATGTAAAGACGAGCAAAATGCCGCAAGCATTTTTCCCTACGAACTATCAACTTCTGCTAGCTCACCGCCTTAACATATGATATGAATAAATACACGTAAATATCAAACAAAGAGAATGAGTGGTCAACTCCGCATTGGTGGATAATGCTTCTTTATTTGTGTATTAAGGCTACCATTGCTTTCATGTCAAGAAATATCTTAACAATTTTTCAATCCAATCACATAAAAAAACTGATGTTCATCTCTATTTTGGATTAAAACACGAAAAGTCACGATATACATGCTCATGCATTCGTCATAAGCCAAAAAAATCATTTACGTACCTCTTCTCCATTAGAAGAATCACATGTGAGAGTAATATTAGAAAAAGTAGGAGTTTCATCCAGATCAGAGACCACTAGATCTCCTTTTAAAAAGGTTCCAGGAGTAGCATTCTGAAATATAGAAAATGCATGTATGAATATTTGTGTTTATACACTTCATGAACTCTTCTGTCGTTAGACAGCAAATGAGGGCTCCACAATTTCTTCCTGAAAAACAATTAAATCCATGAATTGAATGTTGTAAATATCTGAAGAGGCCTAGTGAATCATGCATGTACCCCCATTACATCATTTTCATCTACTAATTACTCCAGCGTACTGGAGCTATATGGATAGAATGGGGCATGCCAAAGCTAGGCCGAAACAGCTGTAAGATTTTGTCCCTTCCCCAATTGCTAGATGTCCTTTAAATTTGAAATCTTAATTGTTGATATGACATGGTATGTCATAAGTGTCTGTATATTGTTTTTATTGTCATTTTGGTTATAAAATAAACAGATTAATCGACAGAATACAGTGTCTGCAAGTTGATGAGTACCTCATATTCTCCTCCGTTTTCTTATATATGACTTTCTTTCATATATTTGGGGAAGGCGTGGCTGTGTGGTAGAAAGCTTGCTTTCCAACCACATGGTTTCAGGTTCAGTCCCATTGCGTGGTACTTTGGATAAGTGTCTTCTATTATAGCCGCGGGCCAGTTAAAGGTGTGTGAGTGGATTTGGTAGACGGAAACAGTAAGAAGCCCGTCGCATATATATGTGTGTGTGTGTGTGTGTGTGTGTGTGTGTGTGTGTGTGTGTGTGTGTGTGTGTGTGTGTGTGTGTGTGTGTGTGTGTGTGTGTGTGTGTGTGTGTGTGTGTTTGTGTGTGTCCATGTTCGCCACTCTTCCCAGACCGCTCGACAACCGATGATTTTTACGTCCCCGTAACGTAGCAGTTCGGCAAAAGAGACCGAATGAATAAGAATCAGGCTCAAAAACATAAGTACCGGGGTTGATTCATTCAACAAAAAGATTTTTCAAGGCAGTGCCCCAGCTTGGAAGCATTCTAATGGCTGAGACACGTAGAACGCAAGCGGTAAAGGTAATGATAAAGTTTATCGTTTTCTGATACTTTTCATGCGTTTAAATACCCAATAAATATTAAACCATTTCGCTTACCTCTTTAATAGACCATTCATTTGACGGAACAAAAGATGGCGGTTCGTCATTGGAATCTTCCAGAAGAATCGTGATATTATATTTATTTTTGTTCTTCCCATCCTGAAATCAAAAGCAATAATTTCCAGTGACATCGTTTTGTGTTTTAAGTTGTGCATGGTTTTTATTTTACCTTTGGCTGTTTATGTAAAATAATGTGTGCAGTATGGAATGAATATAATGTATAGCACACAATTTACATATATGTATGTGTGTGTATTATATATACATGCACACACACATAAATATATGCATGTATTTGTATATGCTTTATACGTTAACACGTTTATATAATCACATATGTACACGTACATGTAAATTTATATTTGTAAATAATATGTATACCGAATGACAACATTGCACATTTAACTTACCTTCTCTCTTTTTCCCTCCTCCTCTTCTCCCCTTTTCGCTTCATCATTTTTCTCTTCCCACTTACTCTCACTATGAAATAGATTGTGTTTCTACTTCCGGTCCTATTAACTCACTCTCCTACTTTCTATTTAGACAAACCCTCACATGTTGGCACTCATCGTAAATTTCTCTTATATCTCTTATTGATTTTACTTCTTTTGTTAAAAGGTATAATCCGAAGTGCTAGATTCTTTTCTGTTCCTTTCATTGGTGTTTTTAATTTAATTGCAGCACGGTTTCTCATTGTTAGTACTTCATTTCTTGACTTTTCAACCACCTTTTTGTTTTACTTGCCTAACTTCGTGTTATCTTCGTTTTACGGATGCATTCTCATCCCCCTCTCTCTCTTTCTCATTCTGCCTCTCTCTCTTTCTCATTCGGCCTCTCTCTTTCTCCCCTGCCTCACCCTGTCTCTCCCTGTCTCTCTCTCTCTCTCTCTCTCTCTATATATATATATATATATATATATATATATATGTGTGTATGTGTGTGTATATGTGTGTGTGTGTTAAGCTGAGGATAAAGATTGCCTTTTGGTATTACAACTGCTTCTGTCGCTATTGATTATTTGTTAATAAGCCTACTATATAAATGTCTGTATGTATATATATATATATATATATATATATATACATACTTATATGTCAATACATATTAGTGATTGATATAATTGGAATGATATTTCCATCATAGATTTATGTGCTTAAGATAGTCAATTCTCGAGGTTTGAGATTTGATCTTCCTGCATGCAACCTAAGGTATCTTCTGCTACAACTTCTAGTCAATCAAAGCCTTGTGAATGAAATATGTCAGATATAAACCCATCCTTGATATTTGGGAAGTAGACTAAATCTGTCCTTCTGTTTAACATTTCCATCTCCAAACAATTCTTGAGCAAAATTAACAGATTTCACTTTTAACTTTATTGCAAGCATCCAGCTCATGTCTCCGGACAACGGATAACTTTCTTCCTTCCTTCCTTCCAGTTAATCTCGAAGAACTCGAAATGGTTCATAACATTGACCTTTTTTGTTTTTTCAAACAAGGAATAAAAATATAACCAAAAAATTGTAACAACAACAGTAACATGGGTTGATAGAACAAAACGAATATAGGACGTACTGAAGCCAATAACTGGAACACAAACTTCCTTGGTGATATTTCATAATCCAGCTTTTTCTTCAAGGCAATCAATCCGAACCATTTATTGTTAGTGCTAGTAGACATTTTCCTTATCTGAAATACTGCGCAGGGGTCCTGAAATAGATCAAAGACAAAGATTGTACTTATGAACAGACGAGTATACTGATTTCATAAAAATTTTGGATAGTGAAGTTACAGATGTATGTTATAGTTTTTGTTTTTCAACCTTGTGAGTGACATTGTTTGCTTTTGTGTGTTTGTGTGGGTGCGCGCATGTCTCTGTGTCTGTTTGTGTATGTGCGTGTTTGTGCTTGTGTGCGCGCGTGAGTGTACGTGTATGTGTGTGCGCGCGTACACTCATATATTAACATTTTCCGTTGAGCATGATTGTAGCTTGATTGTAGCCTCTTATTGTTGGATAGCCATTGACTGCTCATGAGCTCTTCTGCCCTTTGGGCTGCATATTACCTATAGCGCCTAATACGTGTAATGGAGATTTCCCTTTTCCTATTTTAATATTATACATATGTATGTGCGTACGTACGTGCGTACGTATATACATACATACATACATACATACATACATACACACACACGATATTCCAGACAGGTTATATAGCATTCCTGGTGTGTGAAAATTACGTCGACATTTGTTGTTTTTCACACAGCAGAATTGTTAGTGTGTGTGTTCAATGAACATATATATATATATATATATATGTATATACAATAAAAATGTATGCAAATGTGTGCGTATGTGTCTGTGTTTGTGTATGTATATTTGTGTGGGAGATATATATATATGTGAATGTATCTAATGCTCATGTGTCTGTGTCTGTGTAAATATATATATATGTATGTATATATATATATATACATATAAATATATATATGCGTTGCGTTAGAGTGCGTATACATGAGATGTTTATATGTGTATATATGTATTCGTGTAATTGCTTGAATATGTGAGCTCTCATCTGGAAGTGTGACTGCGTTAGTGTACGTGTGAGTGAGAGTAAGAGGGAAAGATTGTGAATGTATGTAAAGACTGTCATACCGGCCATGACGAAGGGAAATAGCCCTGAAACTCGAGTCGCCTTTATATATATATATTTATATTTATATATTTATATATTTGATCCTTTATATTGAACACTCAATATTTCATCTACATTCAATACTTTATTTCATGGTGCCATCCATTTTTATTTTATTTTATATTATATATTGTATATTATATTATATATTGTATATTCCATATTCTATACCCCACATTAGTTCTGCAGGAATATAAATAAAACATAAAAAACAGACAGTGTTGGAACTCTTTTAAGCAA
>NC_069000.1:17003419-17004948 GCF_001194135.2 Octopus bimaculoides
TATATATATATATATATATATATATATATATATATATATATATATATATATATATATATATGCGTGTGTGTATGAATGAATATGTACGTATGGATGTATGTATGACTATATATAAGTGTATATATATGGGTGAGTATGTGTGTGTATGTATATATATGTATGTACGTACGTACGTACGTACGTATGTATGTATGTATGTATGTATGTATGTATGTATTTATGTATATACATATGCATAATAATAGAACACGAAAAGGAAAATCTTTCGGTATAAGTTATTCTCCATTACGCGTGTTTTATTTGCTATTAGGAATAACAAAGGTTTACATGTTAGATAGGCATGTAAAGAATGTCCTATTAGAATCTCTTCAGATAAAGAACAATTATAATACAAATAATGACCTTTCTATTAAAGGTACAAGGCCAGAAATTTGTGGGGAGGGGATAGTTGATTACATCGACCCCAGTGATTATCGACCCCGAAAGTATGAAAGACAAAGTCGACATTTGCAGAATTTGAACTCAGAATGTAGCGGCAGACGTAATACCGCTAAGCATTTCGCCCTGTGTGCTAACGATTCTGCCAGCTCATCGTCTTTGTGATGCAAATAATGGTTTCAAATTTTTCCACAAGGGCAGCAATTGTCTCAAATTTTGCCACAAGAATAGCAATTTTGGAGGAGGTGATGTATCGACTAAATCGAACCCCACCCCAGTGTTCAACTGCTACTTAATTTATCGATCCCAAATGTATGACAGGTAAAGTCGAACACGACGGAATTTGAACTCATACCGTAAGAAAGGAACAGATAATACAATGTGGCTGTAGGTCATAACACCTGGGCAACGCCGGGGTGCATTCCTAGCATAATATAAGTTAGGGTAGTTGGTGTACGTGCTGGTGTACGTGCTGGTGTACGTGTATATGCATGTGTGTATACACACACATACAGTTTTCGAAGCTATCGGGAACATACGCACATATACACAAACACACCCACGTGTACACATACAAACTCTGTTTTATATATTAAGATTATGTGTGTGAGTGTGTGTTTGCGTGCGTGAGAGCGTGCGTGTGTAATGCCCAATGTAAGTATTTATTTAGAATGATATAGAATAAAGTCCTTACCAATGTATTCTCCTTGAGTGAATTACATTTTACCTCCAGGTAGCCTGTGTTTACGTCTTCGTCTTCAACTACAATAATTGGACTGATATCAGAGCCGACAGCTGTTTCCTGAGAAAGATACAGTATAGAAGTGCTGTATATACATATACACAAAACACACACACACACACACACACACACACACACACACACACATCATGGTAGATCGCTGACCAAAACATTCAATTTTTTTTTCTCCGTGTTTTTCTCCTTGTTTTCTCCGTATTCTTTCTGTTGAAGAGCGTAGCTTGAAACGTTAAAGACTTTCTCTATTCCCGAGCGTTAAACTAATACATCCTTTTGTTGTTTACACCACCTGTCCTCGTCTGTTGTTTTTTTCGTAAAGTCTTCCATATAT
>NC_069000.1:17005068-17006581 GCF_001194135.2 Octopus bimaculoides
ATATATATATATATATATATATATATATATATATACATATATATATATTTTTTTATTTATTTGTAGTTGTGGGAGTAATAATAAGAGAGAGAGGGAGAGAAAGAGTGGGTATGTGAGAGAAAGTGGGACTGAACACTGAATTCATTTTCTTAGTACCACCACCATCGCCACCGCATCTGCCATAAACACAAAATTCAAACTTCTGACACCACCACCATCAATACTTTAGAATCCGCCGCCTCCACCATCACCACTGTCCACTTCCGCTACACAACCATCAGCATTATCTTTCACATTGCTTACCATCATCTTGTTGCTGCTGTAGTTTGCCATGAAGAACTGTACCTATTCAGTGCAGAGGAAGCAAGAAAGGTAAGGAGATGGATGAAGAGGGGATAAATTAAACTTACCTCGCTGATAGCTATTAGTGAAGCAACGTCATTGAACTTCGGCGGATGGTTGTTGATATCCTCGACTAGAATTGTAAACACCACACTTGTAGAATATTTACCGTCCTGCAGTATTAGAAAGTAAGAGATTATATACAAAAATAAATTTAAGAAGCGTTTGAGGGTGTGTGTTAAAAAGAGATAGGAAGTAAAAGAGAGTTAAAGTGAGTTGAAGATAAATAGGGAGAGGGATTTAGAGAAAAGATTTGATGAGTGCCAACGAGACAGACAGACAGAGACAGAGATGGGAAGGCTTAAGGTGAGTAAAAGGATGCTAGATTATGTTGGAGAGTGTTAGAGAGAGGAAGAGGCAGAGAAGTGAGAATATTAAGGGTAGTATAAGAAAATAAGAGAACAAGAGTGATCTGAGGTTTTACAGAAGGCTACAGTTCATAAGTGTTGTAATGAATTAGTCTTAGATTTACTTTAGTTAAACGTATTGTGCAGGCAATAACTCAAAAAATATAGATATAAGGATTAACAAAAGATAAACAGAAATAACATATACTTACAAAGGCTGTCAGTTTTATTCTATACTCCTGAAGACTAATGCGCTTTCTTAGATATAAATACCCCTCCCATTTTTTCTTGTTAGGTTTGTTACTCTGAATTACAGTGAAGTAATCGCATGATGGACGAAACTGCAAACAGAGATGAAAGACTAAGGTTTAGCCAATCTTTACAAGTGTACAAGAATAATAAGTAGTTACGAAAATTATACAAGACTACATACTGTGGGGGACAAAAGAGTTTGCAGACCTATTTTTTCTCAATTACTTTATTAATTTTGCTTTATTTTTTAGTTTCACCTCTTCCATCATTTGCTGGTTGCCATTCTGTTTTTTTTCATTACTACATTTTACGAAAAAACCCAGAATTTAATAATTGTTAAACATTTTCCTCTTTTCAGGTGAGCCAAAAGTTTATGCAGGTAACATAAATTTATTAATAATGGCTAAAGGAAAGATGTTGACAGATAGCGAGAAGGGTGAAATTGTTAAATTACTTGCTGCAAAGAAGTCTACATTAGAAATTTCAAAAATTTTGAAACGAGATCATCGAAC